>NC_140010.1:30125159-30396624 GCF_964263955.1 Coregonus lavaretus | reverse complement strand
TTACTCCTTTGGGGACAGCAGGTAGAACCCTTTACAGTTCAATGTAGAACCCTTTCTACAGAGGGTCCTACATGGAACCCAAAAGCGTTCTACCTGGAACCAAAAGGGTTCTCCTATTGGGACAGCCGAATAACCCTTTTGGAACCCTTTTTTCTAAGATTGTATGCATGTGTCTGTATACTAAGTGTGTGTGTGTGTGTGTGTGTGTGTGTGTGTGTGTGTGTGTGTGTGTGTGTGTGTGTGTGTGTGTGTGTGTGTGTGTGTGTGTGTGTGTGTGTGTGTGTGTGTGTGTGTGTGTGTGTGTGTGTGTGTGTGTGTGTGTGAATGTGTGTATCTGCGTGCGTGCGTGTTTGTAAACAGTAACCTTGATCCGTAGAAATCTTCGGCCAGGTCGTTCAAGATCCACTTCAAAATCTGACATCCGTCCACACTCTAAAAAGAAAAGGTTCCTGGAATATCCTTTAGGGGTTCATCAAAATGAAACTGTGGGGGAACCCCTATAAGTTGTTCGAAGAACCCTTTAAAAGGGTTCTTCAAAGAACCCCTTTTAATGGATCCTCAAATAACTTTTTGAAGAACCTTTTGGGGTATGTTTTTGAACTACCCCCCTCCCCTATTATTATTAGTAGTAGTAGTAATACGCATAACAATAACAACAATAACACAAGATTTTAGTTGTCAGTGGTTATTATGATTTTAGTGGCAAAGCAGAATAAAAAAATCAAAATATGAGGTAAACTCCCAGCAGAGCCCCAAGTCCAATGGGTATATCCTCTGGCATGTTGATGTTAATGTGTTGATGTTCTCCATATCCATAGCCAGAATGATTTTGCAGTGCATGGTGATCGAACAGGTTTCCTGATATATTCATCAGAGGGTGAAGTCTGTGAATACAAAAATAGTAATTATACAGATAATTAACAAAACATGCACACGACAGTATTCATGCCTTGGTTTTTGTGGTAAATGTGAATGAAAAAAACTGTTTTGATAATGGTTTTCATACACATACCTTGTCCATAATGTAGAGGCCTATGGGATTTTCATTGACGCGGTAAGGGAGGAGGATGGTAAATGTGATCTGCATAACATACCAATACCAACTGACATACCTTTGTATGCCTCCTCGTCTGTATGCCTGCAGACACAGACACAAAAGTGAGCAGTTCAGTCATCTGCACCCAATACAGCTAGCCTTCAACATATTCTTATAGCATACATATTCTTACCTCTTTGTTGATTGATAGCCATTGAATTGTGTCCATTTTCACTTGCACTAATATGAAAAGATAGACAATTTAGATCATACAAGGGACAAACCTTACCTTAAATTGAGGAGATCTTCACATTTTTCAGTTAAGTGCCTGCACCTGTTGTCCTTTCAAATTCAAATCCAAATGTTTCAGTTGGGCAGTTAGGTTCCTGCAAGAACCCCCACCAACTAAGGAGGTTCCCCGATGAACCCCACCTCCTATGGGGTTCTTGCACTCTAAAAAGAAAAGGTTCCTGGAGTATCCTCTTCAAATAAATGTAAACTGTGGGGGAACCCCTATAATTTCTTAGAAGAACCCTTTAAAAGGGTTCTTCAAAGAACCCCTTTTAATGGATCCTCAAATAACCTTTTGGGATACATTTTTTGAACTACCCCCCTATTATTTTTATTATTATTATTATTATTACTATTAGTAATTTTTATTTTATTTATTTTACCTTTATTTAACTAGGCAAGTCAGTTAAGAACAAATTCTTATTTACTATGACGGCCTACACCGGCCAAACCCGGACGACGCTAGGCCAATTGTGCGCCGCCCTATGGGACTCCCAATCACGGCCGGTTGTGATACAGCCTGGAATCGAACCAGGGGGTCTGTAGTGATGCCTCAAGCACTGAGATGCAGTGCCTTAGACCAGGAGTGTAATACGCATTACAATATGTTAGATTAATTTGGATTTTAAGAATAATGACTAAAGGATTTCACCCCAAACACAGTATAAATGTTAGAATTATCATGTAGTGTCAACCCACTAACAGAGGGGGCGGTACTAACCATTCAAGGGGGAAGGCGGAAACTGTTTAGAAAAGTCACCTAAAGGTGGGAGGAGTCAAGTCCAGGAGGTATAAAATCGTCTGTTTGTGTCATTGGCGGAAGAGCTCTCCATGAATAAATATAACGATAATTACTTGTGGATTGTGGACCTTGAATCATTGATGATTAAAACCAGAGCTTTACAACCTCTGGTAATGATTCAAGCTTAGGTTGAATTAGAGATAGAAATTCACATGACAGATTGGTCCTTTGAGCGGAGCTTAAATACGTCTTTATCGTTCTAAGGACACCGAATCCGTGCACGGCCGGGTGATTGCATCTGTGGAGAATAGTCCTGGCCTTCGACGTTAAGGTTATAAACAGGCCGGTGATTACTCTTTATGAACGATAAAGACGTTAACAAGTTTGAAAAAGCATTTAAAATCCAAACTGCAAGGAAGAGGTCAGTAATTTTTATTCATGGATTTTGGTGAAATGATTTGAACTTGTATGAGAATAGTGATTCTTGTGAAAGGGCAGAAAATAGTTACCAAAATCGCAAAGGAAGTAATAATTATTACGAAACAGGGAGGGTCCGCAATTGACCCTAGGTAAATAGCTATTACCAGAATAATCTAGTCCGAAATGACAAGGGGTGAAGGCCATCACCAATGTAAACTAGTTTTTTATTGAGACTGTACTGGGTGCAGTGCTACAATAAACAGGGAAAGGGATGATTTTCGTCGTGTGCTATGGATAAACGGGTCAAAAGTCGCGTATACGACTGGGGATTTGCTAGAACTCTGTGTGTTTCATGAAACTAGAGCAGTTACGACCTCTAGGTTACAAATAGGTTTAGCAAATGATTGTATAATGTTGTGTACGTGTGAGACTTAAGAATCCATCAGTATACGTGATAATTATTTCTAGGAAGGAGCTAAAGAAATAGGTCGCGTGAGAAAAAATGGTTATCGACCCCTTTCATGAAACCGGAGTTTTAAATAAAAGCTCTGGGTTAGGGGTTAAATAATTTTAAATGGTTAATTACAAAAGCAGATCATACGTTGGCTCAAAAGACGCACTAAAATAATAGCTCCTAGAAGAATAATTCTGGGAATTATTACTAAAGGGGGGAATTTTTTTTGTTTTCCATGTCACGCCCTGGCTCTGGGGACAATGTTATGTTGAGCCAGGGTGTGTATTCTATGTTTGATTTTCTATGTTGGGCTGAGTGACTCCCAATCAGAGGCAACGAGTGACAGCTGGTTGTCTCTGATTGGGAGCCATATTTAACTATCGGTCTTTTCACTTTGTGTTGTGGTTTCTTGTTCCGTGTTGGTTTGTTTTTGTAACCAAGGACGTCACGTTTCGTTGTTTTGATCGTGTGATCTTGATAAAATAAATATGTTTGCTTTCAACGCTGCGCCTTGGTCCTCTCCCTCCTTAGACGATCGTGACATTCCACCATGGGAAATAAATCTTCCCGGGAATTAACGGGGGATGAAAGATATATGTTAGGAAGAGATCGAAGAAATGTGTTTTATGGATCCGTTTGGGAGAAAAAGTATGGATTTATTGGGCATCTCGAAGTAGAAAAATTAGAACTTATGATCAAACAGATGCATGTACACTGTGGAACTAATTTGAAAAAACAGCGAAAGGAGGGGCTAGAAACAGTGAGTGTTTTTTTAAGCGCGAAAGTGCTTCAACGGTAACAAAGGAAAATATTTGAAAAAATGATTCGTGTCAATTAAGAATTGGCTAAAAACACCACAAAGCGATTATCTGAGAGGTACCTATAAAGTCCAACGATGCATATGTATGAACTTTCGCACTCAAACGTAGACGTACGTAATGAGTGAGAAAGTAGAGAATAATTACATTTGCATTTTTGGTCATTTGGCAGACGCTCTGGTCCGGAGCGACTTGAAGAGCTAATAGAGGTTTGCATGGAACTATTCTGTTGTGTTGGGCATTTGAATGGCATAAGGGGAAATATGTGTGTATGAGGGAATTCAACGGCGGGTATGAATGATAACCGGATACTACTTAGTATTTGGTTGGTTAAATGCTGAGTAAAAGATTTGAGGCGTGGTTATGGGGTAACTAGGAAGACGCACGTATTCAATGGGGAATGGGTGTAGGGAGAGAGTTTTTTTACGTGTATTAAAAGTTACATTAGATAGGTCTATGAAAATACGTTACAAGTACGAATGACATTATTTCCTAAGAAGGAAGATTGTAGGGAAGTTTCCCGCGCCTCCCCCATAATGTAGGAAGGAGCAGGAGAGGGGGGGGAGAGACAGTAAATAAGTTCAGATGGTAGGAATGTCATGTATGCTGATCAACGATATCAAGCATTTGTTTTATTGATTGGGGCCGAATCAGAGAGAACTGTTAAAGATATTGAATAGCGAACTGAAATGGGTTAGCGGGAAAATACAAATAGTTGGAACATTTTAAAACGATAATTTATTTTCGTTACAGGGAAGCAAGTGGCATTGGCTGTTGTGCTGGAGGAATAGCGCCAGCCTGTGGTGGGTTCTGGATTTGTTATAAATAACTTTATATTTTAAACTAAAGTGATGGAATAGACTACAATTATAACATCAGAAAAAGGACAATATAATTTGTAATAGTTATTATAATTATTATTGATAGTTATTGCAGTTATTATTATCCTGAGTGGCGCAGTGGTCTAAGGCACTGCATCGCAGGGCTAACTGTGCCACTAGAGATCCTGGTTCGGATCCAGGCTCTGTCGCAGCCGGCAGTGACCGGGAGACTCATGGGCGGCGCACAATTGGCCCAGCGTCGTCCAGGGGAGGGGGGTATGGCCGGCAGGGATGTAGCTCAGTTGATAGAGCATGGTGTTTGCAACGCCAGGGTTGTGGGTTCGATTCCCACGGGGGGGGCCAGTAAAAATAAAAATAAAAAAATGTATTCACTAACTGTAGGTCGCTCTGGATAGGAGCGTCTGCTGGGGGGACTAGAATGTAAATGTATTATCATTGATTCAGTAATGATAGGAGGGTAGAGAGGGAAGAAACAGGAAAAGCTAGAGAGAGTAAACACAGAGAGTTTAAAAACAGGGAGTTAAAAAGATTAGAAAACTACAATAAGCCAGGGAAGAAAGAGTGGTTAGATGATGAGGAAGGGGATGACCAGTACCCTTTGATAGCCTTGCCGAACCCAAGGGCTGGGGTGGAGCATGCACCAGACACACTGGATGTATATAGGGCATGGACACAGTGAGATGTAGTGAGAGCTATAGAGGGTGTAGTGCACCCTAAGACAGGAACAGAGGGGTTCAGGAGGAATTTGGAGAGTTTAGCAGCAAGCTTTAAGCTAAACACAGGGGAAATTGAGAGGACAGTCAGAACCCTAGTTGGGAAAGATTGGGCAGCTGTTCGGGGGGGGGCAGTGGGTTTCAGGGGATACCAATGGAGCAGTCCTACCATGGGCAAATGATGGGCAAAATACTCAGTACCATCAGCAGCTAAAAAATAGCATTCCTTAGTGGAATGAGACCAGAAATAAGCTGGAATAATAAGAGGACTTTAGTGGGATGGGGAACTACTTCGTTAGCCGAGGTCAAGAGATATGCAATCCATCATGAGCGGAATAGTAGACAGGATAGAGTAAGAAAAATAACATACGGGAGCTGAGTATTTAATGGCCACTAGGGGAAATAGCTGGTAGAGGTAGAACTCCAGAATAGAAGGGGAGAGAGATTTTCTTAGGGGGTGGATCAAATAATTGATAATGGATCATTTGACATGAGATCACATGTAGCAGATTTAGAGTAATCAATTAAATAATCATTGTATACTCGAGGAATTTTGAGGGATTTTATGGATTAGTTGTAAGGAATTAGATTGATACAAACATTATTCATGGGTTAGGACTGGGGATATCTGTATCATGTTTTGTGTGTACTACCATCTTTGGATTGCGGATGGTAGTTGAAGGTTAACAAAATGTATAACCAGGAGAAGGAGATTGGCTTATCTCATTGGAGTGTTGCTCAGGGCAAGGGGGAGCAGTGGTGAAGTTGGGCAGTATTTAGGTCATGAGAGGGAGCTACCAAATTAAGTTGAGCCTAACTATCTTTGGTTGTTGTTTTTCAATTGGGGTTTTCAAATAAATAAAAAACCACACCCAGCATGATGTTTATAAAGGGTTGTTATGTTGTATTTAGGGGCTTTTCAACAGTTCATAGGTGGTGTTTACTATGCTGTGGGATGGAACGGTTTATTGGGTGATATTTGAAACTAAATTAATGGAATAAGCTGCAGTAATCAGAGGAATGTACAATCTAAGGCGAGACAACTATTGCCTAGATCATTGATTTAGCAATAGGATCAGGTAGATAAGGACTAGAGAGAAGAAAAAAAATTAATTAGATGAAGAATAATGAGCTTTTTGGTAAGGATAGACTGCTGTAAAGCTTGGGTACTCCATTATGTACTGCATACGGGTAAATTAAGTGATCTTATCTATGGGAAGGCAATGGCAGCCCATGGTAAAATCATTTGGAACTCTGAGGAGGAAGAACAGTTTATGTTGTTGCTCTCTTCCCAAACAGTCTTAGCTTTTCATACATATATCAGGGATGTTACCCAAATGGTAGAGAGTAAAGAGGGATATGACATTGGTCGTGATTTAAAGATGATGGGGTTTTTTTGGTGGGCTATTAGAGATAACTGGGTTAATCACGAACATAGAGGTTTTTGTTCTTTGTTGCTAGGCAGAACACTTAGGTGACCTAAATATGGACTTGTCATGTCCAACAATCAGTCTTCAGGTCAAGCCCGGGAGAGCCGGGGTAGAACAAAGGTTGAACTAAACATAAGTGTTTTTACAAGATAAAAGATTGTTTGATTGGATTACTAATTGATTCTGAACTGAATGAAAGTCGATTTTAGCCACCATAAAGACAAAGGAAGTGGGAGGAGCAATAAAGAAGCAAAAGACAATCTCAAAAATGAAAGGCATGGCAATTGGTTGATAAATAACCTAAGGGAATGTTTAGGAAGGTGGAAAAAATTGACACATAAGCAGAACTATGTGTCAAGAGGGGGGAAGAGGCTAATTGTAGGATTAAATAATATACGAAGGAGAGGACAAAATACTTTTAAAAAAACAACATTTTTTTAGATACAGTCTAAAAAGAGAATGCAGTCAGAAATTGTTAGATTAATCTGAACATGTGTGAAGATAGTTTATTAACCACACCCGTATGTCAGAGGTTTTGTGCCCCACAGGTAAACTAAAGGAGAAGGTGACCCACTATCTAACAAGGTGACTGGTGAGCATCCAGTCACTAGAAGGAAAACTGGAAGCAGGCCTGTTGGGAAGGGCCCTATCAGGTTATGTTGGTCACCACCTTGGCCATTAGAATAGCAGAGAGAGGAACCTGGGTCCATGTTACCCACTGCAAGAAGGTAAGACCACATACAAGCACCGCTTAGCACACGCAGAGTTGACGAGCAGAACTGGGCCACAGGGTCCGGGGTTCACCTCTGTCAACGAAGATCTCCTACCCAGATCTATCATCACTGTAGTGAGTTCCTAGGGTGTGAGTATGGGGTGGTACCGAGCAGAAGGACTCAAGACAGGAGAGGGTTGGCGGTTTTTGGGAATATGGGTGACCCTGAGCTGCATCATAGTCTCGGCAATAGTCGTGGTATGTCAAGATCCACCACCACCTCGCACCAATTACGCTATGGCCTTACCATTATTAAGAAATAAAAGGGAAGCGACCCGACATACTGACCGTCAAGGGCGAGTGATCTACAAAATAGGAGTCAGAGAGGGGTGGGGAGTAAGATTCAAAATTAGGATTAGGGATCTTATCAGAGCGGATAAGCAAGCAACAGGGGATTATAAGATCCTGTTGTATTTATGTTCAGCTCCCTCGGCAGATTGTTCCTGGGCTCAGGTATTTAGACATACTGGGGGACGGAGAGATGAGACGGGGGGGGGGGGGCTGGACGTCCAGATGGAGGATAAGAAGGTATAACGACATCCCCACGGAAATGGTAGTAACGATAGTAAAAGTCACTAAAGAGGACATGAAAATAACTTACTGGGCTTGCGCGGACGTATACGGACGGGATACTTGTCTAAGATTACATTTGATGGAGTCAAAAGATATAGAGGGAGCAGGTACTGTCATTAATCCACTAACAGCAATAGACCGAGTAAATCAGTCAAGGGATGACGGAGTCAATTCAACTAACCCGTCCACTATGAAAGATTTTCTCCTCCAAGAATGGAACAATGGGGAAGTGGAGGGGGTCCCTGATGAGAATCTCTGGTTAAAGTGGATGAAATACACCGCTAGGGCCTTGGGGGAGACCAATTGTTATGCATGCTCCATTGGGCGACCGACAATGTTGACCGCCCCAATGCCAAAGGCAATGTTTCCCTGTGTATTAGACCTGGGGTCCAATCAAAAAGAGCCAAATTGCACAGGGATTGGGCTGGCAAAATTGACATACTGGGCCAGCCCACCTAGATTCACTTTAACTCCTGGCGAATACCAGTGTTACAGACATAGAAATGGCACCCGTAACTTGGGTGATTTTGATGGCTGTAAGGAGATAATTAATGTGACTGATTTAGATAAGGAAGGGAGGAAAAAAAATTAGGAGCCTAACCATCCCTCTGACTGATGTGTGGTGGGCATGCACTAACAAAGGGAGCATTCGGCAGACATTACCAGAGGGATGGGTGGGTACTTGTGCACCAGTATTGTTGGTCCAACCTGTAAGAATTGGTCATCAAAGACCAGTGACAGGAAGAATAATTAGGAGAAAAAGAAATATAAGTCAGGAAGGAAATAGCCCAATTTGGATAGATGGTATAGGCATCCCCAGGGGTGTTCCAGACGAATACAAAGCTATGAATCAAATATGAGAGAGTTTTACTACAACATTTTTCTGGTGGGTGACAATAAACAAAAATATGGATTGGATAAATTATATCTATTACAACCAACAACGATTTATTGACCAGACTAGAGATGCAGTAAAGGGGATCTCTGAGCGATTATCCGCCATCCTGCTCATAATTTAGTAGAGGTTGGTTCTAGATCAGGCAGAAAGGGCCGGTGTCTATAGAAAGATAAGCCATTATTGCATATTTATCCCTAACAACACCACACTGGATGGGACAGTCACCAGAGCTCTTACAGAATTAACTGCACTAAGTGAAGGATGAACTGAACTCAGAAGTTAGTACATTGTGGATAGATGGTTTGATGAAATATTTGGTAAATGGAAATCCCTAGCAGCCACCATCTTAGGAGCGATCAGTGTTTGTATGGGTATTCTTGTATTATGTGGTTGTTGTCTTGTTCCCTGTGTCCGAGGATTGGTGAGTCAGGCGTTGGTGAAATGCAGTATCTAAACAATGATGAGAGATGGACTGACTCCGGACTCTGACCAGGGGAATGTGAAAAACGATCCTCCAGGCTTGGTGGATGACGAGGCTTTGGACCCTGAAAGACCGCAATTGGATGAAATGTTTATTAGTTCTGATGTGATCTCTGAGATTAATCATGCTTGTAAAATACATTTATCCTGAATGTGGGAATATTTAGTCAAAGGGGTGGATTGTTAGATTAATTTGGATTTTAAGAATAATGACTAAAGGATTTCACCCCAAACACAGTATAAATGTTAGAATTATCATGTAGTGTCAACCCACTAACAGAGGGGGCGGTACTAACCATTCAACGGGGAAGGCGGAAACTGTTTAGAAAAGTCACCTAAAGGTGGGAGGAGTCAAGTCCAGGAGGTATAAAATCGTCTGTTTGTGTCATTGGCGGAAGAGCTCTCCATGAATAAATATACCGATAATTACTTGTGGATTGTGGACCTTGAATCATTGATGATTAAAACCAGAGCTATACAACCTCTGGTAATGATTCAAGCTTAGGTTGAATTAGAGATAGAAATTCACATGACACAATAACAACAATAACACTATATTTTAGTTCTCAGTGGTTATTATGATTTTAGTGGCAAAGCAGAAATAAAACATTCAAATATGAGGTAAACTCAAAGCAGAGCCACAAGTCCAATGGGTATATCCTCTGGCGTGTTGATGTTAATGTGTTGATGTTCTCCATATCCATAGCCAGAATGATTTTGCAGTGCATGGTGATCGAACAGGTTTCCTGTTATATTCATCAGAGGTGTAGGGAGGGTGAAGTCTGTGAATCCCAAAAATAGTAATTATATAGATGATTAACAAAACATGCACACAAAAGTATTCATACCTTGGTTTTTGTGGTAAATGTGAATGAAAGAAACTGGTTTGATAATGGTTTTCATACACATACAGTATCAGTCAAAAGTTTGGACACACCTACTCATTCAAGGGTTTTTCTTTATTTTTACTATTTTCTACATTGTAGAATAATAGTGAAGACATCAAAACTATGAAATAACACATATGGAATCAAGTAGTAATCAAAAAAGTGTTAAACAAATCAAAATATATTTTATATTTGAGATTCTTCAAAGTAGCCACCCTTTGCCTTGATGACAGCTTTGCACACTCTGGGCATTCTCTCAACCAGCCTCACCTGGAATGCCTTTCCAACAGTCTTGCCGTCCGACTCATCCCAAACCATCTCAGTTGGGTTGAGGTCGGGTGATTGTGGAGGCCAGGTCATCTGATGCAGCACTCCATCACTCTCCTTCTTGGTAAAATAGCCCTTACACAGCCTGGAGGTGTGTTGGGTCATTGTCCTGTTGAAAAACAAATGATAGTCCCACAAATCCCAAACCAGATGGGATGGCGTATCGCTGCAGAATGCTGTGGTAGCCATGCTGGTTAAGTGTGCCTTGAATTCTAAATAAATCACAGACAGTGTCACCAGCAAAGCACCCCCACACCATAACATCTCCTCCTCCATGCTTTACGGTGGGAACTACACATGCGGAGATCATCCGTTCACCCACACCGCGTCTCACAAAGACACGGTTGGAACCAAAAATCTCCAATTTGGACACCAGACCAAAGGACAAATTTCCACTGGTCTAATGTCCATTGCTTGTGTTTTTGGTCCAAGCAGGTCTCTTCTTATTATTGGTGTCCTTTAGAGGTGGTTTCTTTGCAGCAATTCGACCATGAAGGCCTGATTCACACAGTCCCCTCTGAACAGTTGATGTTGAGATGTATCTGTGACTTGAACTCTGTGAAGCATTTATTTGGGCTGCAATTTCTTAGGCTGGTAACTCTAATGAACTTATCACCTGCAGCATAGGTAACTCTGGGTCTTCCATTCCTGTGGTGGTCCTCATGAGAACCAGTTTCATCATAGCACTTGATGGTTTTTGCGACTGCACTTGAAGAAACTTTCAACGTTCTTGAAATGTTCCGTATTGACTGACCTTCATGTCTTAAAGTAATGATGGACTGTCATTTCTCTTTGCTTATTTATGACTTTAAGTCACTTTGAATAAAAGCGTCTGCTAAATGGCATATTATTATTATTATTATTATTATTATTATTATTTAAGCTGTTCTTGCCATAATATGGACTTGGTCTTTTACCAAATAGGGCTGTCTTCTGTATACCCCCCTACCTTGTCACAACACAACTGATTGGCTCAAACGCATTAAGAAGGAAAGAAATTCCACAAATTAACTTTTAAGGCACACCTGTTAATTGAAATGGATTCCAGGTGACTACCTCATGAAGCTGGCTGAGAGAATGCCAAGAGTGTGCAAAGCTGTCATCAAGGCAAAAGGTGGCTACTTTGAAGAATCTCAAATATAAAATATATTTTGATTTGTTTAACACTTTTTTGGATACTACATGATTCCATATGGGTTATTTCATAGTTTTGATGTCTTCACTATTATTTTACAATGTAAAAAATATAAAAAATAAAGAAAAACCCTTGAATGAGTAGGTGTGTCCTAACTTTTGACCTGTAGTGTACCTTGTCCATAATGTAGAGGCCTATGGGATTCTTATTGAAGAGATAAGGGAGGAGGATGGTACATGAGATCTGCATAACAAACCAATAGACATACCTTTTTATGCCTCCTCGTCTGTATACCTGCAGACACAGGCACAAAAGTGAGCCGTTCAGTCATCTGCACCCAATATAATATTCTTATAGCATACATATTCTTACCTCTTTATTGATTGATATCCATTGAATTGTGTCCATTTTCTGTTTTAGAAAGATTTGCACAAATATGAAAAGATAGATGGTGTCATCATAAAACAATATCAATTTAGATCTTCACATTTTTCAGTTGTGCCTTCACCTGCTGTCCTTTCAAATTAAAATCCAAATGTTTCAGTTGGGCAGTTAGGTTCCTGCAAGAACACTCACCAACTAAGGAGGTTCCTCGATGAACCCCACCTCCTATGGGTTTTTTGGAATAACCTTTTGGGGGCAATTCTCAGTGCCAAGGACCCTAAGGTTCTTCGAAGAACTTTGAGGATCTTAGAAGAACCCTTGTTGAACCCCTAATTTTTAGAGTGTGGAAGAACATTTTGGGGGCAATTTTCAGTGCCAAGAACCTGTCACGTTCGTTATATAAAGGATCAGACCAAGGTGCAGCGTGGTATGCGTACATGTTTAATAAAGAAGTAAACACTCAACAAAAACAACAAAAGCAACGTAACGTGAAGTTCTAATGGCTACATAAACAAGCCAAACCAGAAACAGAAACAAGATCCCACAACTAAGGTAGGCAACATGGCTGCCTAAGTATGATCCCCAATCAGAGACAACGATCTGATTGGGAACCACACCCGGCCAACATAGATATACACATAGATATTCACACCCTGACCAAACCAACTAGAGATCTCTATGTCAGGGTGTGACAGAACCCTAAGGTTCTTCAAATAACTTTGAGGATCTTAGAAGAACCCTTGTTGAACCCCTCATTTTTACAGTGCAGGTACCCAGGACGTCGGGAGATGCCTTAAAAACCGGCCATAAGGGTCAATGGTGAGCGCTATTACCATCAATCCCAGTGATAGGCCTAAATCAGGGTGCAGTTGCAGCAGGATGAGCAGCCTAGGGTGTCCAAAACACCTCAAAATTTGACATTTGGAGCAACTTCGAAATTTGGCGTTTGGAGAAAGGTGGACAAACTTCGGAATCTGAAGTCAAATTGGTCAAACCTTGAGCTCTTGCTGGAATCTTAGTATGGATTAGATGACCTGATAATGTTACTGGATGTATGGAATAATAGGTATCCTATAGAATTTGTATGCACACACACGTACAGTTGAAGTTGGAAGTTTACATACACTTAGGTTGGAGTCATTAAATGTCGTTTTTCAACCACTCCACAAATTTCTTGTTAACAAACTATAGTTTTGGCAAGTTGGTTAGGACATCTACTTTGTGCATAACACATGTGATTTTTCCAACAATTGTTTACAGACAGATTATTTCACTTATAATTCACTGTATCACAATTCCAGTGGGTCAGAAGTTTACATACATTAAGTTGACTGTGCCTTTAAACAGCTTGGAAAATTCCAGAAAATGGCATGGCTTTAGAAGATTCTGATTGGCTAATTGACATCATTTGAGTCAATTGGAGGTGTACCTGTGGATGTATTTCAAGGCCTACCTTCAAACTCAGTGCCTCTTTGCTTGACATAATGGTAAAATCAAAAGAAATCTGGTTCATCCTTGGGAGCAATTTCCAAATGCTTGAAGGTACCGCGTTCATCTGTACAAACAATAGTACGCAAGTATAAACACCATGGGATCACGCAGCCGTCATACCGCTCAGGAAGGAGACACGTTCTGTCTCCTAGAGATGAACGTATTTTGGTGCGAAAAGTGCAAATCAATATCAGAACAACAGCAAAGGACCTTGTGACGATGCTGGAGGAAACAGGTACAAAAGTATCTATATCCACAGTAAAACGAGTCCTATATTGACATGACCTGAAAGGCCGAAGAAGAAGAAGCCACTGGTCCAAAACCGCCATAAAAGATCCAGACTACGGTTTGCAAGTGCACATGGGGACAAAGATCGTACTTTTTGGAGAAATGTCCTCTGGTCTGATGAAACAAAAATAGAACTGTTTGGCCATAATGACCATCGTTATGTTTGGAGATAAAAGGGGGTTGCTTGCAAGCCGAAGAACACCATCCCAACCGTGAAGCACGGGGGTGGCAGCATCATGCTGTGGGGGTGCCTTGCTGCAGGAGGGACTGGTGCACTTCACAAAATAGATGGCATCATGAGGAAGGACAATTATGTGGATATATTGAAGCAACATCTCAAGACATCAGTCAGGAAGTTAAAGATTGGTCGCAAATGGGTCTTCTAAATGGACAATGACCCTAAGCATACTTCCAAAGTTGTGGCAAAATGACTTAAGGAGAACAAAGTCAGGGTATTGGAGTGGCCATCACAAAGCCCTGACCTCAATCCTATAGAAAATGTGTAGGCAGAACTGAAAAAGTGTGTGCGAGCAAGGAGACCTACAAATCTGACTCAGTTACACCAGCTCTGTCAGGAGGAATGGGCCAAAATTCACCCAACTTATTGAGGGAAGCTTGTGGAAGGCTACCCAAAACATTTGACCCAAGTTAAACAATTTAAAGGCAATGCTACCAAATACTAATTGAGTGTTTGTAAACTTCTGACCCACTCTGAATGTGATGAAAGAAATAAAAGACTAAATAAATCATTCTCTCTACTATTATTCTGACATTTCACATTCTTAAAATATAGTGGTGATCCTAACTGACCTAAAACAGGGAATTTGTACTGGATTAAATGTCAGGAATTGTGAAAAACTGAGTTTAAATGTATTTGGCTAAGGTGTATGTAAACTTCCGACTTCAACTGTATGTATGTGTGTGCATGTGTGTGTCTACGACTAAGTGTGTGTGTGTTAATTCACAGGCCTGTGTGTGAGCCCACGTAAGTGTGTGTGTGTTTGTGCGCGCCCACGTAAGTGTGTGTGTGTAACACTAAACCCCGTAATATTAGTCTGCAGACTCATGCTTTGAATGCCAGTTCATATTCTAAAAGGTTAATGGAACAAAGAACTCATTGTGTGTTTTGTTCACTGGATGTGGGCATCGTATTGTTCCTTAACCAAATGTCAGGGTTGCTCCAAATGTTAATGATTTCAACTGTTTCTCATGCTTGGGTTGTGTGCAGGGTATTTGGCCAGTCAGTAGTTCATAAGATTCAATGTGGTTGGTGTGAATGATTCATTTTCTTATTCAGAGATCTGTGACTTAGGATGACTCTTATTAAATATACCCAGGCCCAAATCCCCTCTGTTGTTGATTTAAAATGCTGATGGATTAACTGAGGGTAAATAATCAATCAGTAAAAGGCTAAAAGTAGCCTATAATCATCAACCTCTATAAACTGTCCCTGTAGGTTTAATTTCTTTTTAGTGTTTTAACTAATCCCAAGGAAACAAATTAGTAATTCATTCATAATTACTATGCAATAAGCATTTTACTTGGCCATTTTAACCAGATACCACATAAATGAATAGTGGACCAGAAAGTAAAATAAAGTGTAACCAATGATTTTCGGTGTTCCAGTGTTCTTGATCAGGGTGCTAAACAGGCGAGAGAGATTTCCCACCCAAGAATGTGATGAAGCCGAAGCATTTTAGAGGCTTGGTTTGTCATATTGTATAGAGATTAACAGTCATTGAATGAAAAGGTGCTGACAAGACATGAATCAGACCGCTGCTTTGAGCTGGCATTCCACATTGCCTCCACCACGGCACCCACATCTAAACACACAGAGGACACTCACACTATATACCATGCACAGATACAGGAGACTGCCATGTTATTACAATAATATTTATGTATTTTTATTGTTTTTGACCAACTTTTTATTTAGTTTTGTATTTTTTTCAGAGGGGGTGGGGGGGGTTACAGGTACAAAAACAATCAAAGAAATGCATACAAATATAACCCCAACCCATTCCCCCACTTAGTCCCCATCCATCCGCCCACATTCCTCCTTCCCCACCCAGAAACCATGCTTCCCAACCCGATGGTTAAATGGGAGAGAGTGAGGTGGTTGTCATTTTACAGCCAACATTTCGCAGCAGTAATCTTCTCTGATCGATTGAGAGATTCAAGGAGCTATCATCGTTAAGTAACATAATAGATGCAAAGCATTGAATATTTTAAGTCATGCACAATTTCATCGTAAAACATTTCCTTGGTGTTAAATGCAAACTTAACATGTAGAAGTTGATGGTTCGAATTACGGGATGCCAAGGTCATATTTTTCTATATTGTGTTCCAGTTAAAGGGTTGTCCAGATTCAAATAGATCTGTGGACCATACTTTTTTAGTGGCTAGCTCAGAATATGAGCTTTCCAAAAGTTGTTTATATATTATAGAGATCAGTCCTTTTGGGAGCCCAGATAATTTATTTATAAATCCCATCAGTGGATGGTTCGGTAGTTGGGTTTCCCAAGGGACTCCATAGGCCAGCATAGCTGACCTAACTTGTAAATATAGAAAAAAGGAGTTGCCTGGTAATGTGTATGTATCTTGCAAATCTTGGAATGTTCTCAAACCATTACTGTCCATGATATCGGTAAGGGTATGGATTCCACATTTGGACCATTGGGGGGATGCAAAAGGCATCCCTCCAGATCGCAAAGCATTTTGTGAAATATTGGAGTAGGGCATGCCATTTTGATTCCCAATTGGATCGTTTTTTTATTTAGTGCCAAATATAAATTGTGTGTGCAATAATAGTACCAAAGCATAGTTTACATTGTTTTAGGAATATATCAGTGAAGACCACCTCTTCCAGGGCAATAGGAAACACCATATTTCTCTCTATAATCAGCCAGGGGTCAGAATAATCATGTCTAAAGCTATTTGTTAATTCTATCCGGGATCGTTTACCTTGCCATATACATTTTGAAACCGCACTATGAATTTTATCCCAATAGCCAGAAGGGGGAGCCATGGGAAGCATTGAACTAGAGAAATTCAGTTATGGCAATATATTCATTTTGACAATAGATATTCTGCTGGTTAAAGCAACTGGGATATTATTCCATCTACTGAGGTCAGATTAAATTGATTTGAGCGTTCTGTTAAAGTTTCTGGTAATGGTTTTATCTAAGGAAGGAAATATATCTACTCCCAAATATTTAAAATGGGAAACGATTTGGATTCCTTAAGTAGAGATTGAGTCCTCCATCGGGGTCTTGATAGGCAGTAGAGCTGATTTGGTTAGATGCATTTTATAACTTGAGATGAAGCTGAATTTATCTATGATCTTCAATGCGTTTGGGAACGATTTCTAAAAACCTGTTTTCGCTTTGTCATTATTTGGGTATTATGTGTAGATTGCTGAGGATATTTAATCCATTTTAGAATTAGGCTGTAATGTAACAAAATGTGGAAAAAGTCAAGGGGTCTGAATACTTTCCGAAGGCACTGTATATACTGTATTCTAGTCCTGGCTCATCCTATATAACTACTGCCGTACACACCTTTTCTATTCATATACTGTCCATACTGTCTTTACACACCTTTATATGTATATATATTTATATACATTATATGTATATACATTTATATTCCGGTCTCTGACATTGCTCGTTCTGATAAATTGTTCTGGATTATGTGTCTATTGTTTATTATTATTATTATTATTATTATTATTATTATTGCTAGGTGTTACTGCACTGTTGGAGCTATAAAACATGGCATATATTTCATGTTGAGAGAAGAGGAGTTCTTAATTATTTTAGAAAGGACTTAGGTCTTTATAGAAGTGGGATAATTTTTGATTGATTAATTTGAGTTCTGATTGTAATTCCCCTGTTTCAGATTCAATAGTGGCTATATCAGCTAATTGATCATTACTGCATAGCTTGCTGGCCAGTAAACGACTAGGACGATTACCATGGAAGTAATGGTTGAGTTTAATTCGATGGATGGCAAATTCTGCTCTCTGTCTTATCAATAAATTAAGTTCTGTCTTGACTTTGGAAAGAGTAATAGCTACCTGGTCCTAAAAGAGTGTTTGTTGAGAACGCTCTAATGCAGTTAAGAACATTTCCAATTCTGATATCTTCCTTAATTGTGATTTATTCAACCCAGATGCAAATGCAGTTGCATACATTTTTTTTAAACCTTTTGTGCCATTCCACAGAATCCGGGGGTCATCGACTGTATTTTTATTGATCAATAGAAATTAATTTAGTTCCATTTCAAAATTGTCACAGAAAGTAGGATTTTGTAGTAATGAAACGTTGAAATGCTATCCTGTGGCTCTTTTAGTAGATTCTAATATTTTAATTTGGCAGTAGTAAGCATGGTGGTCAGACAAGCTCATATGTCGAATTTCTATTAGATATAGAGGTGTATATAATAGTATGAAATCAATTTGTGTGAATGTTTGAGTAGAAATATTTTTGCTTTAAGATTATGTGCTAGCCAGGCATCAATGAGGTTGTAATCAGAGAGTATATGCTGGAGAGCCTTCGTTGCATGTGGATTGTAGTTGTTCTTATTAAATTTGTCTTGAATGTCCAAAATGGCATTCATGTCTGTCCCAATAACCAGATAGAATTCAGTGAATTCTAACAATACACTGTAAAAAGAGAAAGTCTCAAAACACCATGATAGTGCAATGAAACCATGAAAAGTAGCGCACCTCAGCTGAGATCTGGTGTTTGGAGGGTGTTTGAATGTAAACCCAGTGTAAGTGTTTTAATAGACAGAATGTGTTTTAAAACAGAAATGAAGTACTCTGAAACACCAAAAGTGGTTCTTCAACCTGAATATTTGTGTTTGTAAGAGAGTGTTGTGAAAACACTTTTTGGGGTTTCAGTGCATGTAAAAAGTCAGCATCTGTCAGGGCGTGTGTAGGTGTAGTGTAGGAAATCAGATGCAGGACGCAGACGGTAGGTTCCAAATGCTGTATTCCGGCCCAAACACAGGCAACAGGGCAACTAAGCCCAACAGCTAAACTACGCACAAGGCGTATAGGCAAAATGCGCACAAACAGGTGCGACAAAATGAAGTAGTGCACGAAACAAGTGCAATCGAGCTCCAGCGCAGTGGAGAGAATATGCTCAACCGAGCAAACACAACACTGACGAAAAACAATCATACACAACACATGACAAACACAACTAGAAACTTATAGGACACTAATCACGTAAAACAGAAACAGGTGTGACACAAACAGACAAAAGCAAACGAACATGAAACATCTATCGGTGGCAGCTAGAATTCCGGAGACGACGAGCGCCGAAGCCTGCCCGAACAAGGAGGAGAGGCAGCCTCGGCCGAAACCGTGACAGTACCCCCCCCTTGACGCGCGGCTCCAGACGCGCGCCGACTCCGGCCTCGGGGACGGCCAGGGGGACGCGGCGCAGGGCGCGTCGGATGCCTCCGATGGAACTCCGTCAGAAGCGATGGGTCCAACACGTCTCTCCTCGGCACCCAGCACCGCTCCTCCGGACCGTACCCCTCCCACTCCACTAGATACTGGAGACCCCCCATCCGACGTCTCGAATCCAAGATGGATCTCACGGAGTACGCCGGTGCCCCCTCGATGTCCAACGGGGGCAGAGGAGTCTCCAAGATCTCATCGTCTTGGAGTGGGCCCGCTACCACCGGCCTGAGAAGGGACACATGGAACGAGGGGTTAACACACTTATACTCCACAGGTAGCTGTAATCTATAACAAACCTCGTTCAACCTCCTCAGGACTTTAAATGGCCCTACAAACCGCCGACCCAGTTTCCGACAGGGCAGGCGGAGGGGCAGGTTTCTGGTAGAGAGCCAGACTCGATCACCAGGTGCGTACACCGGTGCCTCACTGCGGTGGAGATCAGCGCTCGCCTTCTGACGTCGGAGGGCCCGCTGCAGGTGGACGTGTGCAGCGTTCCAAGTCTCCTCCGAGCGCCGCGCCCACTCATCCACCGCAGGAGCCTCGATCTGGCTCTGCTGCCAGGGTGCCAGAACCGGCTGGTAACCTAACACACATTGAAATGGGGTTAGGTTCGTGGAGGAATGGCGTAGGGAATTCTGGGCCATCTCGGCCCAGGGAACGTACCTTGACCACTCCTCCGGCCGGTCCTGGCAGTATGTTCTGAGAAACCTACCCACATCCTGGTTTACGCGTTCCACCTGCCCATTGCTCTCCGGGTGGTAGCCCGAGGTGAGACTCACCGAGACCCCCAACCGCTCCATAAACGCTCTCCAGACCCTGGAGGTGAATTGGGGACCCCGATCAGCCACAATGTCCTCGGGCACCCCGTAGTGCCGGAACACATGGGTA
Organism: Coregonus lavaretus; assembly: GCF_964263955.1. Classification (NCBI taxonomy): domain Eukaryota; kingdom Metazoa; phylum Chordata; class Actinopteri; order Salmoniformes; family Salmonidae; genus Coregonus; species Coregonus lavaretus. The sequence continues at coordinate 30,376,279 of NC_140010.1, read as the reverse complement.
AACAGTGCCTCGGCGGTTTGCAGGGCCGTAGGAAGACCCGGCATGGGGAGCAAACGACAGGCCTTAGAGAACCGGTCCACAACGACCAGGATGGTGGTATTCCCTTGGGAGAGGGGAAGATCTGTTATAAAGTCCACTGAGAGGTGGGACCATGACCTCTCCTCCGCGTCATACCGCCGAGACAGCGCATCTGCCTTGCCATTCTGTGACCCAGGGATGTACGTGATCTTAAACGTAAACCTGGTCAAGAACATACTCCATCTTGCCTGGCGAGGGTTCAGCCTCCTCGCCGCTCGGATGTACTCCAAGTTACGGTGGTCCGTCAAAATGAGGAAAGGGTGTTGAGCCCCCTCAAGCCAGTGCCTCCACACCTTTAGAGCCTGTACCACGGCTAACAGCTCCCTGTCCCCTACGTCATAGTTCCGCTCCGCCGGACTGAGCTTCTTAGAGTAAAAAGCACAGGGGCGGAGTTTAGGTGGCGCGCCAGATCGTTGTGAAAGCACGGCTCCTAACCCGGCCTCCGACGCGTCCACCTCTACTTGGAACGGCAAAGAGGGATCCGGGTGCGCCAGCACTGGGGCCGAGGTAAACAGGTCCTTCAGCCTCCCAAACGCCCTGTCCGCCTCGGCCGACCACTGCAGACGCACCGGACCCCCCTTCAACAGAGACGTGATGGGAGCTGCCACCTGTCCAAACCCCCGGATAAACCTCCTGTAGTAATTTGCAAACCCCAAGAACTGCTGCACCTCCTTCACAGTGGTTGGTGTTTGCCAATTACGCACGGCCGACACTCGATCTACCTCCATCCTCACCCCTGACGCAGACAACTGATAACCCAAAAAGGAGACCGACTCCTGGAAAAAAAGACACTTCTCTGCCTTCACATACAGGTCGTGCTCCACCAGCCTCCGCAACACCTTGCGCACCAGGGCTACATGCTCGACACGGGTAGGTGAGTACACGAGAATGTCATCAATGTACACCACCACCCCCTGCCCCTGCATGTCCCTGAAGATCTCATCCACAAATGATTGGAAAACTGATGGAGCGTTCATCAACCCGTATGGCATGACCAGATACTCGTAATGGCCCGAGGTGGTACTAAAGGCTGTTTTCCATTCATCGTTCTCCCTGATGCGCACCAAGTTGTACGCGCTCCTGAGATCTAGTTTCGTGAAGAAACGCGCCCCATGCAACGACTCAGTCATGGTCGCAATCAGCGGGAGTGGATAACTATACTTCACCGTAATCTGATTGAGACCACGGTAATCGATGCATGGGCGCAAACCACCATCCTTTTTCTTCACGAAAAAGAAACTCGAGGACGCGGGGGAAGTGGACGGCCGTATGTATCCTTGTCTCAGTGATTCGTCTATGTAAATCTCCATAGCTTTCTTCTCCTCCTGAGACAGAGGATACACATGGCTCCGTGGGAGCGCAGCTCCTGCCTGGAGGTTTATCGCACAATCCCCCTGCCTATGGGGTGGCAACTGCGTCGCCCTCGCCTTACTAAACGCAATAGCCAAATCCCCATACTCAGGTGGAATGTGCAATGCGGGCACCTGGTTTGGACTCTCCACCGAGGTAGCCCCTACGGAAACGCCCAAACATCTACCCACACACTGAGCAGACCACTCCATCAGAGCCCTCTCCTGCCACGAAATCACTGGGTTATGGGTACTCAACCAGGGCATTCCCAGCACCACCGGATACGCAGGAGAGTCAATCAGGAACAGCTGAATCATCTCCTGATGACCCCCCTGCGCACACATCCTAAGTGGCGCCGTGACCTCCCTGATCAAGCCCGTACCCAACGGACGACTATCTAGGGCGTGAACGGGAAAAGGAACATCAACAGGAATGAGGGGAATCCCTAACGCTAAACAAAACTTTTTATCAATAAAATTCCCAGCTGCGCCTGAATCTACCAGCGCCTTATGCTGGGCATGAGGTGCTACCTGTGGAAAACATACAGGCATACAAAAATGGGCAACAGAGAGCTCTGGGTGAGTGGGGCGCCTACTCACCTGGAGGGAATCCCCAGTGCGGGGCCTGTCGTCATCTCCCCTAGGAGGCCATCCCCAGCACCTAGCCGCGGTGTGTCCTCCCCGGCCACAGTTGGTGCAGTGGATGGACCCCCTAGCCTGCCGACTCCTCCTCTCTCTAGCGCCAGCGCCCCCGAGCTCCATGGGACAAGGCTCGGAGGCGCTGGAGGGTGGAATGGACGGACCCTCCGCAAGACGTCCGCGGGTAGCCAGCAGGGTATCCAGCCTGATGGACATATCCACCAGCTGGTCGAAGGTGAGACTGGCGTCCCTGCAAGCCAGCTCCCGACGGACGTCCTCTCGTAGGCTGCATCGGTATAGATCGATGAGGGCCCGATCATTCCACCCTGCATCTGCCGCCAGAGTACGGAATTCGAGTGCGAATTCCTGGGCACTTCTCCTCCCCTGTCGGAGGAAGACCAGACGCTCCCCCGCCGCTTTCCCCTCCGGGGGATGGTCAAACACCGCCCTGAAGCGGCGGGAGAACTCAGTGTACGTAATGGTCGTGGCGTCTATCTTCCTCCACTCCGCGTTGGCCCACTCCAACGCTTTTCCGGCCAGGCAGGAGATCAGAGCGGACACGCTCTCGTGCCCTGAAGGTGCCGGGTGCACGGTGGCCAGGTATAGCTCGACCTGGAGCAGGAATCCCTGACACCCAGCCGCTGTCCCGTCGTAAGCCCTCGGGAGAGATAGTCGGACTCCTCGAGGTTCCGGTGCTGGAACGGGCGGGCTGGCCGATGGTGCTGGCAGGGCGGGCGGTGGTGGAGGCGAACCCCAGCCTCGGAGTGTGGTAATCACCTCCTGCAGGGCGTTCCCCATCTGCAGGAGTTGCTCCTGCTGATCCCGAACCTGGGCTTCCAGTCTTGTCTGGGCTGCTTCGGCTCCTGCTGATTCCATGGTTGGTGTATGATTCTGTCAGGGCGTGTGTAGGTGTAGTGTAGGAAATCAGATGCAGGACGCAGACGGTAGGTTCCAAATGCTGTATTCCGGCCCAAACACAGGCAACAGGGCAACTAAGCCCAACAGCTAAACTACGCACAAGGCGTATAGGCAAAATGCGCACAAACAGGTGCGACAAAATGAAGTAGTGCACGAAACAAGTGCAATCGAGCTCCAGCGCAGTGGAGAGAATATGCTCAACCGAGCAAACACAACACTGACGAAAAACAATCATACACAACACATGACAAACACAACTAGAAACTTATAGGACACTAATCACGTAAAACAGAAACAGGTGTGACACAAACAGACAAAAGCAAACGAACATGAAACATCTATCGGTGGCAGCTAGAATTCCGGAGACGACGAGCGCCGAAGCCTGCCCGAACAAGGAGGAGAGGCAGCCTCGGCCGAAACCGTGACAGCATCAAAACAAAAACTGTGTTTCTCATACAATCAATGGTTTATAAATGCAAATGGTTTATAGCCTTAATATTGATTGATGATAAGATACTTTTTTTGGAATTCCACCTGAATTTTTTCAATGATTTATTTAGACAGATTGGAGACAGGAGGGACAGTAAGATGGTAATTTTTTTGGAATTTGACACACTCAACCACTCAACCACACTGTAAGAAATTATTCTGGGGTGAATTGAAATTGTCTAGCTGTAACGCACCCGGCTTAGTCACCTCTCCCTTCCGTAGACCGGGGTTAAATTCCCCACTCCAACCCTTCAATCTGTTTCTCCTACCTATCTATACCCCCTCTGTCATTTCAGAACTGTATCAATAAAGTGTCAAAATATCCCCAAAATATCTTTAAAATATTTTTGCAAGTCATTTCAATGATTTGTTCCTTTCATTTTACCAAAATAATGTAAGAATAAACCCAACTTAATTTGTTGGTCGAAATGTAAATATCTTTCATGAGGATAACCGAAGAGAGAGAGAACATTAAGTGATTTAACTCATTGGAAGTCTTTGGTTTTAATCACCTTGCATTTCCCATCTTGCCACGTGACTCTGTTTTGAAAGGATTGTGGGTAATTACAACAACAATGTTGTATGCATGTTTGAAGAAAGAAAAGTATATTTATATATTAGTATTAAGCTTGTTGTGCCATGAGGTGTAATGGATCATGATGAATGGATATAAAAACCTTCAGGCAAATTGGCGTTTAATGAGGACAGCACCCATTCCCACATTCATGACTGTCAACTGTAGAGGCAAAGGCAGAATCCTCAATTCTTGCAGTTCAGCCTGGAGTTACTGCTGGTGGTCTGACAATGCCTGCCGAAATGGTATAAAATGGCAAATGATCAAAAACATTAAACAATGTTAAACATCAACACTTCAGAAAAAGGGATCTAACTCTGCACTAGAGAGGATTCAAAACATCATAATGGTGTTAAGAAGCTTTAGATAGAGGAAACGACACCAAAAGAGAAGGTATCTAATTCTGCACTCTTAGAAAAAAGGGTTACAAAGGGGTTCTTTGGCTGTCCCCATAGGAGAACCCTTTTTGGTTCCAAGTGGAACTCTTTTGGGTTCCATGTAGAACCCTCTGTGTAAAGCGTTCTACATGGAACTCAAATGGGTTGTACCTGGAACCAAAAGGGGTTCTTCAAAGGGTTCTTCTATGGGGACAGCCGAAGAACCCTTTAAAATTCTAGATAGAACCTCTTTTTCTAAGAGTGTGCACTAAACAAGACTTGAAACACCAAAATTGTGTTTTCAATCTTTTCTGTTAGTGCTCCCAGTCCCTGGCAAGGTGTTGCACAACACTTGATTTAGTGGTGTTACAACACACCATGTAATGTTTCAGAACATCTCAGGATGATGTGTTTCAATACTCCAGCAAATGTAGGGTTTCATCTCCTTCAAGATGGTGGCAGTTCAGTTGCCACTAGTTTTAGTGTTACAAAGCACTTCATTTTTAACAGTATATGCTGTTCAGTGAATCAAAAAACGTAGGATCATATGAATTAGGAGCGTACACATTAATAACGGCTATTTTCTTTCCATTATGGATACATTTAAGGAAAGTGATTCTGCCTTCTTGGTCTTCACCTTTACCAAGGATGGTGATTTTGAGTTTCTTATGTATAACTATGATTACACCTTTAGTTCTGTTTGGGGCTGATGAAAAAGCAGCCAGTTTGTACAAATGGTTCTCTGTTCTATGTGTGTCCTTTTGGAGCAGTTTCTTGGAGCATTGCTATATCAATATGGTTTCTTGCTAGGATATCAAGACAGCTGGAAAGTTTAATAGGACTATTAAGCCCTTTCGAATTCCAAGAGAGAATAGCTAGTGTTGAAATTATAAAGTATATACACTACCGTTCAAAAGTTTGGGTCACTTAGAAATGTCCTTGTTTTCCATGGAAACATACAATGAATTAGTTTGAATAGGAAATATAGTGAAATTAATAGGAAATGTAGTCATTGACAAGGTTAAAAAAATAATTTTAATTGAAATAATAATTGTGTCCTTCAAACTTTGCTTTCATCAAATAATCCTCCATTTGCAGCAATTACAGCCTTGCAGACCTTTGGCATTCTAGTTGTCAATTTGTTGAGATAATCTGAAGAGATTTCACCCCATGCTTCCTGAAGCACCTCCCACAAGTTGGATTGGCTTGATGGGCACTTCTTACGTACCATCCGGTCAAGCTGCTCCCACAACAGCTCAATAGGGTTGAGATCCAGTGACTGTGTTGGCCACTCCATTATAGACTGAATACCAGCTGACTGCTTCTTCCCTAAATAGTTATTGCATAGTTTGGAGCTGTGCTTTGGGTCATTGTCCTGTTGTAGGAGGAAATTGGCTACAATCAAGCGTCGTCCACAGGGTATGGCATGGCCTTGCAAAGTGGAGTGATAGCCTTCCTTCTTCAAGATCCCTTTTACCCTGTACAAATATCCCACTTTACCACCACCAAAGCACACCCAGACCATCATATTGCCTCCACCATGCTTGACAGATGGCATCAAGCACTCCTCCAGCATCTTTTCATTTGGTCTGCGTCTCACAAATGTTATTCTTTGTGATCCGAACACCTCAAACTTCGATTCGTCTGTCCATAACACTTTTTTCCAATCTTCCTCTGTCCAGTGTCTATGTTCTTTTTCCCATCTTAATCGTTTATTTTTATTGGCCAGTCTGAGATATGGCTTTATCTTTGCAACTCTGCCTAGAAGGTCAGCATCCCGGAGTCGCCTCTTCACTGTTGATGTTGAGACTGGTGTTTTGCGGGTACTATTTAATGAAGCTGCCAGTTGAGGACCTGTGAGGCGTCTGTTTCTCAAACTAGACACTCTAATGTATTTGTCCTCTTGCTCAGTTGTGCACCGGGGCCTCCCACTCCTCTTTCTATTCTGGTAGAGCCAGTTTGCACTGTTCTGTGAAGGGAGTAGTTCACAGCGTTGTACGAGATCTTCAGTTTCTTGGCAATTTCTCGCATGGAATAGCCTTCATTTCTCAGAACAAGAATAGACTGATGAGTTTGAGAAGAAAGTTATTTGTTTCTGGCCATTTTGAGCCTGTAATCAAACCCAAAATTGCTGATGCTCCAGATACTCAACTAGTCTCAAGAAGGCCAGTTGTATTGCTTCTTTAATCAGCACAACAGTTTTCAGCTGTGCTAACATAATTGCAAAAGGGGTTTCTAATGATCAATTAGCCTTTTAAAATGATAAACTTGGATTAGCAAACACAACGTGCCATTGGAACACAGGACTGATGGTTGCTGATAATGGGCCTCTGTACGCCTATGTAGATATTCCATTAAAAATCCGCTGTTTCCAACTACAATAGCCATTTACAACATTAACAATGCCTACACTGTATTTCTGATCAATTTTATGTTATTTTAATGGGCAAAAAAAATGCTTTTCTTTCAAATACAAGGACATTTCTAAGTGACCCCAAACTTTTGAACGGTAGTGTATATATTATTAATGATGTAATTGTTATCTTTAGTGTTAATAAGCCCATAGATGTGAAACAAAAAGCAGGACCCACAGGGAAACCCACCCATTGGTTGTTCCCAATCCAGAAACCCCCTCTGTAAACCATTAAGGTATTAAGAACAAAATAATGTAAAATACAAAATAAAGAAACAATTTATCCCTTCAGACCTCCCGTTGTCCTAGGGTCAAAATGACCCGACACTGTGCTGAACCAACTTTATTTAATTTTTATATTTTTTGGATCATTTGTGAGAAGGAGGCAGTGATACTTTCTTTCATACCGCTCAGGAAGGAGACGCGTTCTGTTTGGAGGAAAAAGGGGAAGGCTTGCAAGCCGAAGAACACAATCCCAAACGTGAAGCACGGGGGTGGCAGCATCATGCTGTGGGGGTGCCTTGCTGCAGAAGGGACTGGTGCACTTCACAAAATAGATGGCATCATGAGGAAGGAATATTATGTGGATATATTGATGCAACATCTCAAGACATCAGTCAGGAAGTTAAAGCTTGGTCGCATATGGGTCTTCCAAATGTACAATGACCACAAGCATACTTCCAAAGTTGTGGCAAAATGGCGTAAGGACAACAAAGTCAAGGTATTGGAGTGGCCATCACAAAGCCCTGACCTCAATCCTATAGACAATTTGTAGGCAGAACTGAAAAAGCATGTGCGAGCAAGGAGGCCTACAAACCTGACTCAGTTACACCAGCTCTGTCAGGAGGAATGGGCCAAAATTCACCCAACTTATTGTGAGTGTCAGCGGGTGCTGTAGGTGGGTGTGGTGTGGGAATCAGGCGCAGGACGCAGAAGATAAGTCCAAAAGACTTTAGTAATGCACACTCAAAACACGATCCAACAGCCCGGAGGCGAGAAAATGCGCACACAGGCGTAAACAAAAGGGCGCACTAAACATGTGCGAAAAAAATACTCTCCTACACAAAGGAGGCAAGCTACAATAGCGCACTGTAAATAGTAGCGCACCAACACGACAGCGAAAACAATCACACACAACACCTGACAAACACAACGAGAACTTATAGGACACTAATGACGCTAAACGACAACAGGTGTACATAATCCAGACAAAACCAAACGAACATAGAAACATACAACGGTGGCAGCTAGTATTCCGGAGACGACGAACGCCGAAGCCTGCCCGAGCAAGGAAGAGAGGCAGCCTCGGCCGAAACCGTGACAGTACCCCCCCCTTGACGCGCGGCTCCAGACGTGCGCCGACTCCGGCCTCGGGGACGACCAGGAGGACGCGGAGCAGGGCGCGCCGGGTGACTACGGTGGAATTCTGTCAGGAGAGACGGGTCCAAAATGTCTCTCCTCGGCACACAGCACCGTTCCTCCGGGCCGTACCCCTCCCACTCCACCAGATATTGGAGACCCCCCATCCGACGTCTCGAATCCAAGATGGACCGCACGGAGTACGCCGGTGCCCCCTCGATGTCCAATGGGGGCGGAGGAGTCTCCTTGATCAAATTTTCCTGGAGTGGGCCAGCTACCACCGGCCTGAGAAGAGACACATGGAATGAGGGGTTAATACTTTTATACTCAATAGGTAGTTGTAATCTGTAACACACCTCGTTCAATCTTCTCAGGACTTTAAACGGCCCCACAAACCGCCGACCCAGTTTCCGACAGGGCAGGCGGAGGGGCAGGTTTCTGGTAGAGAGCCAGACTCGATCACCAGGTGCGTACACCGGTCCCTCACTGCGGTGGAGATCGGCGCTCGCCTTTTGACGACGGAGGGCCCGCCGCACCCACTCATCCACCGCAGGAGCCTCGATCTGGCTCTGCTGCCAAGGTGCCAGAACCGGCTGGTAACCTAACACACATTGGAAAGGGGTTAGGTTAGTGGAGGAATGGCGTAGGGAATTCTGGGCCATTTCTGCCCAGGGAACGTACCGTGCCCACTCCTCCGGCCGGTCCTGGCAGTATGATCTAAGAAACCTACCCACATCCTGGTTCACACGTTCCACCTGCCCATTACTCTCCGGATGGTAACCCGAGGTGAGGCTCACCGAGACCCCCAACCGCTCCATAAAGGCTCTCCAGACTCTGGAGGTGAATTGGGGACCTCGATCAGACACAATATCCTCGGGTACCCCGTAGTGCCGGAAAACATGGGTGAATAGAGCTTCTGCGGTCTGTAGGGCAGTAGGAAGGCCCGGCATAGGGAGCAAACGACAGGCCTTAGAGAACCGGTCCACAACGACCAGTATAGTAATATTCCCCTGTGAGGGAGGAAGGTCAGTGATGAAGTCCACCGAGAGGTGAGACCATGGTCGTTGTGGAACGGGCAGGGGTAGTAACTTACCCCTAGGCAGATGTCTAGGCGCCTTACACTGGGCGCACACCGAGCAGGAGGAGACATAAACCCTCACATCCCTCGCCAACGTGGGCCACCAGTACTTAGCACTAAGGCAGTGCACTGTCCGGCCTATACCAGGATGTCCAGAGGAGGGTGACGTGTGAGCCCAATAGATCAATCGATCCCGAACCTCGAGCGGAACGTACGTCCGACCCTCCAGGCATTGAGGAGGACTAGGGTCGGTGCGCAACGCCCGCTCGAGTTCAGCATCGACCTCCCACACTACCGGTGCCACCAGACAAGACTCCGGCAGTATGGGAGTGGGCTCCACGGACCTCTCCTCCGTGTCATACCGCCGAGACAGTGCGTCTGCCTTACCGTTCTGTGACCCAGGGATGTACGTGATCTTAAATACGAACCGGGTCAAAAACATATTCCACTGCGCCTGGCGAGGGTTCAGTCTCCTAGCTTCCCGGATGTACTCCAGGTTACGGTGGTCAGTCAAAATGAGGAAAGGGTGTTGAGCCCCCTCAAGCCAGTGCCTCCACACCTTTAGGGCCTGTACCACGGCTAACAGCTCCCTGTCCCCTACGTCATAATTTCGCTCCGCCGGACTGAGCTTTTTGGAATAAAAGGCACAGGGGCGGAGTTTAGGTGGCGTGCCGGACCGTTGCGAAAGCACGGCTCCTATACCGGCCTCTGACGCGTCCACCTCTACCTGAAATGGTAAAGAGGGATCCGGATGCACCAGCACCGGAGCCGAGGTAAACAGGTCCTTCAGCCTCCCAAAAGCCCTGTCCGCCTCGGCTGACCACTGCAAACGCACCGGACCCCCCTTCAAAAGAGACGTTATGGGAGCTGCCACCTGTCCAAAACCCCGGATAAACCTCCGGTAGTAATTCGCAAACCCCAAAAACTGCTGCACCTCCTTCACAGTGGTTGGCGTTTGCCAATTACGCACGGCTGACACCCGGTCAACCTCCATCTTCACCCCTGACGCAGACAACTGATAACCCAAAAAGGAGATCGACTCCTGGAAAAACAGACACTTCTCTGCCTTGACATACAGGTCGTGCTCCAACAGCCTCCTCAACACTCGGCGCACCAGAGCCACATGCTCGACTCGGGTAGACGAGTACACGAGAATGTCATCTATGTACACGACCACCCCCTGCCCCTGCATGTCCCGGAATATCTCATCCACGAATGATTGGAAAACTGAAGGAGCGTTCATCAACCCGTATGGCATGACAAGATACTCGTAATGGCCCGAGGTGGTACTAAAGGCTGTCTTCCATTCATCGCCCTCCCTAATGCGCACCAAGTTGTACGCGCTCCTGAGATCTAATTTAGTGAAAAAACGCGCCCCGTGCAATGACTCTGTCATGGTCGCAATCAGAGGAAGTGGATAACTGTACTTCACCGTGATCTGATTGAGACTACGGTAATCAATGCACGGGCGTAACCCTCCATCCTTTTTCTTCACAAAAAATAAACTTGAGGGCGCAGGGGAAGTGGATGGCCGTATGTATCCTTGTCTCAGAGATTCGTCTATGTAAGTCTCCATAGCTCTCTTCTCCTCCTGAGACAGAGGATACACATGGCTCCGTGGGAGCGCAGCTCCTGCCTGGAGGTCTATCGCACAATCTCCCTGCCTATGGGGAGGCAACTGCGTCGCCCTCGACTTACTGAACACAATAGCCAAATCCTCATACTCAGGGGGAACGTGCAATGCGGGCACCTGGTTTGGACTCTCCACCGAGGTAGCCCCTACGGAAACGCCTAAACATCGACCCACACACTGGGCAGACCACTCCATCAGAGCCCTCTCCTGCCACGAAATAGACGGGTTATGGATACTCAACCAGGGCATGCCCAGCACCACCGGATACGCAGGCGAGTCGATCAGAAATAGCTGGATCATCTCCTTATGACCCCCCTGCGCACACATCCTAAGTGGCGCCGTGACCTCCCTGATCAAGCCCGATCCCAACGGACGGCTATCTAGGGCATGAACGGGGAATGGGACGTCAACAGGAAGAAGGGGAATCCCTAATTCTAAACAAAATTTCCTATCAACAAAATTCCCAGCCGCACCTGAATCTACCAGCGCCTTATGCTGGGAATGAGGTGCTACCTGTGGAAAACGCACAGGTATACAGAAGTGCGCAACAGAGAGCTCTGGGTGAGTGGGGCGCCTACTCACCTGGAAGGACTCCCCAGTGCGGGGCCTGTCGTCTTCTCCCCTAGGAGGCCATCCCCAGCACCTAGCCGCGGTGTGTCCTCCACGGCCACAGTTGGTGCAGGAGACGGGCCCCCTCGTACTCCGACCCCTCCTCTCTCTAGCGCCAGCGCCCCCAAGCTCCATAGGGCTTGGCTCGGAGGCGCTGGAGGGTGAAATGGACGGACCCCCCTCGGAACGTCCGCGGGTAGCCAGCAGGGTGTCCAGCCTGATGGACATGTCGACTAACTGGTCGAAAGAGAGACTGGTGTCCCTACAGGCCAGCTCCCGACGGACGTCCTCTCGTAGACTACAGCGGTAGTGATCGATGAGGGCCCGCTCATTCCACCCTGCATCCGCCGCTAGAGTACGGAATTCTAACGCGAACTCCTGGGCGCTCCTCCTCCCCTGCCGGAGGCAGAACAGACGCTCCCCCGCCGCTTTCCCCTCCGGTGGATGGTCAAACACCGCCCTGAAGCGGCGGGAGAACTCAGCGTATGTGATGGTGGTAGCGTCTATCCTCCTCCACTCGGCGTTGGCCCATTCCAACGCCTTGCCGGTAAGGCAGGAGATGAGGGCGGACACGCTCTCGTGTCCCGAGGGCGCCGGGTGCACGGTGGCCAGGTATAGCTCCACCTGGAGAAGGAAGCCCTGACACCCGGCAGCGGTCCCATCGTAGGCCCTCGGGAGCGAGAGTCGAATTCCCCTGGGTTCCGGAGCGGGAATGGGCTGACTGGCTGATGGTGATGGCAGGGGAGGTGGAGTTGGGGGTGTCCCTCGGGTCTCCCAGCGTTGAAGTGTGTTAATAACATCCTGCAGGGCGGTCCCGATCCGAAGGATCTGGTCATTCTGCTCCCGGACCCGATCCTCCAAAGTCTCCTGTGCTGCTGCGACTCCTGCTGATTCCATTCTGAATGGTGTGTGATTCTGTCAGCGGGTGCTGTAGGTGGGTGTGGTGTGGGAATCAGGCGCAGGACGCAGAAGATAAGTCCAAAAGACTTTAGTAATGCACACTCAAAACACGATCCAACAGCCCGGAGGCGAGAAAATGCGCACACAGGCGTAAACAAAAGGGCGCACTAAACATGTGCAAAAAATACTCTCCTACACAAAGGAGGCAAGCTACAATAGCGCACTGTAAATAGTAGCGCACCAACACGACAGCGAAAACAATCACACACAACACCTGACAAACACAACGAGAACTTATAGGACACTAATGACGCTAAACGACAACAGGTGTACATAATCCAGACAAAACCAAACGAACATAGAAACATACAACGGTGGCAGCTAGTATTCCGGAGACGACGAACGCCGAAGCCTGCCCGAGCAAGGAAGAGAGGCAGCCTCGGCCGAAACCGTGACAGTGAGAAGCTTGTGGAAGGCTACCCGAAACATTTGACCCAAGTTAAACAATTTAAAGGCAATGCTACTAAATAATAATTGAGTGTATGTAAACTTCTGACCCACTGGGAATGTGATGACAGAAATAAAAGCTGAAATAAATCATTCTCTCTACTATTATTCTGACATTTCACATTCTTAAAATAAAGTGGTGATCCTAACTGACCTAAGACAGGGAATTTTTACTAAGATTAAATGTCAGGAATTGTGAAAAACGGAGTTGAAATGTATTTGGCTAAGGTGTCTGTAAACTTCCGACTTCAACTGTATATTGCCAAATTTGCCCTATTTAGCCCATATAGCGATGCAATGCACTGTATCCCTACAAGGAAGCAGCCCCAGTCTGTATGACACTTCAAAATATTGTCTATTGTTCATTAATTGGCGTGGAGTCATCATTGTCTAAATGTCCTGGAACATAGGCAATATAATAATAATGAAGTCCAATGTTCAGCAATAATAATAATAATAATAGTGTTCCTTTTACCCAATTGAGAGGGTGTCCTCATCATTGTCTTATGCTGAGGGCACCATCATAGCCATAGGCTAGGCTATGTGATTGTGCGAGGATAGCATACCTGAATATTGAGCCAGTCAAATTGGGGTTAGCCTAGATCTGTCGCCTAGTCCCCTTGTGTGTTGGGCTTGAGGTGTTTCTTGAAGAAGTCTTGAGCCTCCTTGGCAGTGGAAAGCGTGTGTGTTGTATTCTGGAAGGCCAAGATGAGTTTTGCCGGGTGGATGAAGCTGCATCTCAGGTTTAGCTTGCGTAGCTGGGATCTCACCCCGTTGTAGGTCACCCTCTGTTTCAGCAGCTCGGCACTCAGATCTGAGTAGATACTGAATATTTATGTAATTTTAGATCACTATGATGTCACATTGTAACATAAATTAAACTCAACATTTTCATTTGTGTCAGTCCTGTGTTGTGTCGTAAGGCTGTTGGAAATGTTATAAGATCCTCTTATCTGACAGTCATTGACCAATATCATCATCTTTATCTATCTACTCAAATGTCACTATGTGGTCCCTTTGCCTCTACCACTCCTAAGCTTTTTATGTATTTGTATCTTCAGATGGTTATAATGACCTAAATGACCAAAATAGAGCAATTACACACCACAATGCTTTTTAAGCTAATGCATTATGGGTAAGATCAAGAGGAAGTCTACCCTACTGAGTTAAGCTGGTACTTACTGTACAAATGTCAGTTTGACCTCTCTGCCTCTTTATGTAATCTTTACAACGAGATATAGACAGATATACAGGTAATTGCCAAAATAAAGGAAACACCGACATAAAGTGTCTTAATAGGGCGTTGGGTCACCACGAGCCAGAACAGCTTCAAAGCATCTTGGCATACAGTGAGGGAAAAAAGTATTTGATCCCCTGCTGATTTTGTACGTTTGCCCACTGACAAAGACATGATCAGTCTATAATTTTAATGGTAGGTTTATTTGAACAGTGAGAGACAGAATAACAACAACAAAATCCAGAAAATTGCATGTCAAAAATGTTATAAATTGATTTGCATTTTAATGAGGGAAATAAGTATTTGACCCCTCTGCAAAACATGACTTAGTGGTGGCAAAACCCTTGTTGGCAATCACAGAGGTCAGACGTTTCTTGTAGTTGGCCACCAGGTTTGCACACATCTCAGGAGGGATTTTGTCCCACACCTCTTTCCAGATCTTCTCCAAGTCATTAAGGTTTTGAGGCTGACGTTTGGCAACTCGAACCTTCAGCTCCCTCCACAGATTTTCTATGGGATTAAGGTCTGGAGATTGGCTAGGCCACTCCAGGACCTTAATGTGCTTCTTCTTGAGCCACTCCTTTGTTGCCTTGGCCGTGTGTTTTGGGTCATTGTCATGCTGGAATACCCATCCACGACCCATTTTCAATGCCCTGGCTGAGGGAAGGAGGTTCTCACCCAAGATTTGACGGTACATGGCCCCGTCCATCGTCCCTTTGATGCGGTGAAGTTGTCCTGTCCCCTTAGCAGAAAAACACCCCCAAAGCATAATGTTTCCACCTCCATGTTTGACGGTGGGGATGGTGTTCTTGGGGTCATAGGCAGCATTCCTCCTCCTCCAAACACGGCGAGTTGAGTTGATGGCAAAGAGCTCCATTTTGGTCTCATCTGACCACAACACTTTCACCCAGTTCTCCTCTGAATCATTCAGATGTTCATTGGAAAACTTCAGACGGCCCTGTATATGTGCTTTCTTGAGCAGGGGGACCTTGCGGGCGCTGCAGGATTTCAGTCCTTCACGGCGTAGTGTGTTACCAATTGTTTTCTTGGTGACTATGGTCCCAGCTGCCTTGAGATCATTGACAAGATCCTCCCGTGTAGTTCTGGGCTGATTCCTCACTGTTCTCATGATCATTGCAACTCCACGAGGTGTGATCTAGCATGGAGCCCCAGGCCGAGGGAGATTGACAGTTATTTTGTGTTTCTTCCATTTGCGAATAATCGCACCAACTGTTGTCACCATCTCACCAAGCTGCTTGGCGATGGTCTTGTAGCCCATTCCAGCCTTGTGTAGGTCTACAATCTTGTCCCTGACATCCTTGGAGAGCTCTTTGGTCTTGGCCATGGTGGAGAGTTTGGAATCTGATTGATTGATTGCTTCTGTGGACAGGTGTCTTTTATACAGGTAACAAACTGAGATTAGGAGCACTCCCTTTAAGAGTGTGCTCCTAATCTCAGCTCGTTACCTGTACAAAAGACAATTGGGAGCCAGAAATCTTTCTGATTGAGAGGGGGTCAAATATTTATTTACCTCATTAAAATGCAAATCAATCATTTGTTGTTGTTATTGTGTCTCTCACTGTTCAAATAAACCTACCATTAAAATTATAGACTGATCATGTCTTTGTCAGTGGGCAAACGTACAAAATCAGCAGGGGATCAAATACTTTTTTCCCTCACTGTAGATTCTACAAGTGTTTGGAACTCTATTGGAGGGATGCGACACCATTCTTCCACGGGAAATTCCATAATTTGGTGTTTTCTTGATGATGGTCGAAAACGCTGTCTCAGGCGCCGCTCCAGAATCTCCAATAAGTGTTCAATTAGGTTGAGATCTGGTGACTGAGACGGCCATAGCATATGGTTTACATCATTTTCATGCTCATCAAACCTTTCAGTGACCACTCGTGCCCTGTGGACGGGGGCATTGTCATTCTATGGGGGCATAGCCATGGTATCCAAAATAATGACCAAAATAATGGCCTGCCCAGCATTTTTATACATGATCCTAAGCATGATGGGATGTTAATTGCTTAATTAACTCAGCAACCACACCTGTGTAGAAACGCTCTTTCAAGATACTTTGTATCCCTCATTTACTCAAGTGTTTCCATTATTTTGCAAGTTACCTGTATCTTCTTACTTATCTCTCTCTTTCACTTTCTCTCTCTCCAAGGCCCCTATACTGTACATTTCTGGCTGTTTTATTCTGGTACCTAGTTGACACTTTCCTGTTGAGTTGTCAGAGACAGAAAGGAATGGAGACCTAGAGAAAGAGAGAACTTCCTTCTAGATGGAATCTATGACAATGTCAGAAGGTGATGTGTACGCGGCGAGTGAAGTCAGACGCAGGACACAGAGAATCAGGTAGACTACTTTACTGAATGTAACGCACAAAACAAACGTCTCCAACACTGGAGGGAAAAAACCCATATGCGTAATATGGAGAAATAGCTAGGCCGAACATCAACTAGACATACAACAATAACACACAAATAGCAAACGTGAGACAAGGGAAATTATAGGCTAAACAATCAAACATAATAGACAACAGGTGTACTACTCCAGACAAAACAAGACAAACACCGAAACATCGATCGGCGGCAGCTAGTACTCCGGGGACGACGAACGCCGAAGCCTGCCCGAGCAAGGAGGAAGAGCAGCCTTGGCAGAATCCGTGACAGTCCCCCCCCCCTTGACGCGCGGCTCCAGCCATGCGCCGACCCCGGCCTCGGGGACGGCCAGGAGGACGCGGAGCAGGGCGAGTTGGATGACTCCGGTGGAACTCCGTCAAGTGGGAGGGATCTAAGATGTCCCTCCTAGGCACCCAGCACCGTTCCTCTGGACCGTACCCCTCCCACTCCACGAGATACTGCAGACCCCCCATCCGACGTCTCGAATCCACGATGGACCGGACTGAGTACGCCGGAGCCCCCTCGATGTCCAGTGGGGGCAGAGGAGCCTCTCGTATCTCATTCTCCTGGAGTGGACCAGCTACCACCGGCCTGAGGAGATACACATGGAACGAGGGGTTAATGCGGTAATCATTGGGCAGTTGTAACCTGTAGCATACCTCGTTCAATCTCCTCAGGACTTTAAATGGCGCCACAAACCGCCGACCCAGCTTCCGGCAGGGCAGGCGAAGGGGCAGGTTTCGAGTCGAGAGCCAGACTCGATCTCCAGGTGCATAAACTGGACCCTCACTGCGGTGGCGATCGGCGCTCGCCTTATGCCTACGAATAGCCCGCTGCAGATGGACATGCGCAGCGTTCCATGTTTCCTCCGAGCGCCGAAACCATTCATCCACTGCAGGAGCCTCGATCTGGCTCTGATGCCAGGGTGCCAGAACCGGCTGATACCCCAACACACACTGAAAAGGAGTGGCGAAGTGAGTTCTGGGCAATCTCTGCCCAGGGGATATACCCCGACCACTCCTCCTGCCGGTCCTGGCAATAGGACCTCAGAAACCTACCCACATCCTGGTTTACTCTCTCCACCTGCCCATTACTCTCAGGGTGGAAACCCGAGGTAAGGCTAATCGAGACCCCCAAGCGTTCCATAAACGCCCTCCAGACTCTAGAGGTGAACTGGGGACCCCGATCAGACACTATATCCTCAGGTACCCCGTAGTGCCGGAAGACGTGTGTAAACAGGGCCTCAGCAGTTTGTAGGGCAGTAGGGAGACCCGGCATGGGAATGAGACGGCAGGCCTTAGAAAACCGATCCACAACGACCAAAATTGTGGTATTCCCCTGGGAGGGGGGAAGGTCCGTGACAAAGTCCACCGATAGATGAGACCACGGCCGTGGTGGAACGGGTAGGGGTTGTAACTTCCCCCTGGGCAGGTGTCTAGGTGCCTTACACTGGGCGCACACCGAGCAGGAGGAGACATAAACCCTCACGTCCTTAGCCAAGGTTGGCCACCAGTACTTCTCACTAAGGCAGTGCACTGTCCGGCCAATACCAGGATGACCAGAGGAGGGTGACGTGTGAGCCCAATAAATCAGTCGATCACGGATCTCGAGCGGCACGTACTTCCGCCCCTCCGGACACTCTGGAGGAGTAGGGTCGGTACGTAACGCCCGCTCGATCTCCGCATCGACCTCCCACACCACCGGTGCCACCAGACAAGATTCCGGAAGTATGGGAGTGGGCTCAATGGACCTCTCCTCTGTGTCATATCGCCGGCACAGGGCATCTGCCTTAACGTTCTGTGACCCTGGTATGTATGTGAGCTTAAAGACAAACCGGGCCAGAAACATGGCCCACCTAGCCTGACGAGGGTTCAGTCTCCTAGCTGCCCGGATGTACTCCAGGTTACGATGGTCAGTCAGAATAAGAAAAGGGTGTCGAGCCCCCTCAAGCCAATGCCTCCACACCTTTAGGGCCTGAACCACCGCTAGCAGCTCCCTGTCCCCCACGTCATAATTACGTTCCGCCGGGCTGAGCTTCTTAGAATAAAAGGCACAGGGACGGAGTTTAGGAGGCGTGCCCGAGCGTTGAGACAGTATAGCCCCAATCCCCGCCTCTGACGCATCCACCTCCACTTGGAACGCCAAAGAGGGGTCCGGATGTGCCAGCACCGGAACCGAGGTGAACAGGTCCTTCAAATGTCTAAATGCCCTGTCCGCCTCAGCCGACCACTGCAAACGCACCGGGCCCCCCTTTAGCAGGGAGGTGATGGGAGCTGCTACCTGTCCAAAACCCCGGATAAACCTCCGGTAGTAATTGGCAAAACCCAAAAACCGCTGCACTTCCTTAACCGTGGTAGGAGTCTGCCAATTACGCACGGCTGAAACGCGGTCAATCTCCATCTCCACCCCTGACGCGGACAACCGATGTCCCAGGAAGGAGATGGACTCCTGGAAAAAGTGGGATTTCTCCGCCTTCACATACAAGTCATGCTCCAACAGCCTACCCAACACCCGACGCACCAGGGCCACATGCAGAGTATATTAGAATGTCGTCAATATACACCACTACACCCTGTCCATGCAAATCCCGGAAAATCTCGTCCACAAATTATTGGAAGACTGAAGGAGCATTCATTAACCCGTATGGCATGACGAGATACTCATAGTGACCCGAGGTGGTACTAAATGCTGTTTTCCATTCATCTCCTTCCCGAATGCGCACCAGGTTGTAAGCGCTCCTGAGATCCAATTTTGTGAAGAAGCGCGCTCCGTGTAATGACTCCGTCATACTCGCAATCAGAGGGAGAGGATAACTGTATTTAATGGTAATCTGATTGAGACTACGGTAATCAATACACGGGCGCAGACCTCCATCTTTCTTCTTCACAAAAAAGAAACTCGAGGACGCAGGAGAAGTGGAGGGCCGTATGTATCCCTGTCCCAGAGATTCGGCGATGTATGTCTCCATAGCTGCCGTCTCCTCTTTAGACAGAGGATACACATGACTACGCGGAAGTGCAGCGCCTGCCTGGAGGTCTATCGCACAATCCCCCTGTCCATGAGGTGGTAATTGAGTCGCCCTCTTCTTACTGAAGAAGAGTGCCAAATCATTATACTCAGGAGGAATGTGCAGTGCGGGCATTTGGTTCCGACTTTCCACCGTTGTCGCCCCTACGGAAACACCTATACACCGCCCGACACACTGATCAGACCACTCCCTGAGAGCCCTCTGTTGCCACGAAATGTTGGGGTCATGAGAAGTTAACCAAGGAAGCCCCAACACCACGGGAAACGCAGGAGAGTCGATCAAATACAATTGTATAATTTCCTCATGACCCCCCTGCTTCTTCATCTTAAGTGGCGCCGTGACCTCCCTAATCAATCCCGACCCCAAAGGACGGCTATCTAGGGCATGGATAGGGAAGGGCACATCAACTGGTATGAGGGGAATCCCTAACCTATAACATAAATTACGATCAATAAAATTCCCAGCTGCGCCTGAATCGATTAGCGCCTTATGCTGGGAGTGAGAAGAAACCTGGGGAAACACAACTTGGATACACAAGTGGACAACAGAGAGCTCTGGGTGAGTTGGGCGCGTACTCACCTGGAATGACTCATCAGTGCGTGACCTACTGCCTCGATCCCTAGGAGACCCTCCACAGCACCGAACCGCAGTGTGTCCTCTACGGCCACAGTTGGTGCAGGGGACGGCCTCTCTCCGGGTCTCTCTCCTCCTCTCTCTAGCACCAGCACCTCCGAGCTCCATAGGGCTCGGCTCAGAGGTGCTGGGGGATGGAATGGACGGCCCCAGCTCCGGACGTCCGCGGGTAGCCAGCAGGGTATCCAGACGGATCGACATGTCCACCAACTGGTCGAAGCTTAAGTTGGTGTCCCTGCAGGCCAACTCTCGGTGAACGTCCTCTCGTAGGCTGCACCTATAGTGGTCGATGAGGGCCCTCTCATTCCATCCCGCATTGGCCGCCAGAGTCCGGAAATCCAGTGCGAATTCCTGCGCCGCTCCTCTTCCCCTGTCTGAGGTGGAACAGACGCTCCCCCGCCGCTTTCCCCTCTGGGGGATGATTGAAAACCGCCCTGAAGCGGCGGGAGAACTCTGCATAACTGACGGTGGCGGCGTCTATTCCCCTCCATTCGGCATTGGCCCACTCCAAGGCCTTGCCGGGCAGACAGGAGATGAGGGCGGACACGCTCTCGTATCCCGAGGGCGCCGGGTGAATGGTTGCCAGTTAGAGCTCTACTTGGAGCAGGAATCCCTGACACCCGGCCGCGGTGCCATCATAAGCCCTCGGGAGCGAGAGCCGAATCCCACTGGACTCCGGAGATGGAACGATGGGTCTGGCCGATGGCGGTGTTATTGTTGGAGGAGGTGTGGGCAAACCTCCTCTCTCCCATCGGCTCAAAGTGTCCATTACATCCTGCATGGCGGTGCCGAGTCTCTGGATCATGGCGTCTTGGCTGCTTACGCGCTCCTCCAATGACCCCGTCGGTACCGCTGATCCTGCTGACTCCATGGTTGGTGTGTTATTCTGTCAGAAGGTGATGTGTACGCGGCGAGTGAAGTCAGACGCAGGACATAGAGAATCAGGTAGACTACTTTACTGAATGTAACGCACAAAACAAACGTCTCCAACACTGGAGGGAAAAACACCATATGCGTAATATGGAGAAATAGCTAGGCCGAACATCAACTAGACATACAACAATAACACACAAATAGCAAACGTGAGACAAGGGAAATTATAGGCTAAACAATCAAACATAATAGACAACAGGTGTACTACTCCAGACAAAACAAGACAAACACCGAAACATCGATCGGCGGCAGCTAGCACGAAGCCTGCCCGAGCAAGGAGGAGGAGCAGCCTCGGCAGAATCCGTGACAGACAATGAACAGCGAAAGTGTTTCAGACTGTCAACCTGGCCCAATAATCCTCATCCTGTTTTAGTAATATGTGTTTCTGGTTGAATAAAATGAAAAGCATAAGAGGTCTTACACTCTAAAAATTAGGGGTTCAACAAGGGTTGATCTAAGATCCTCAAAGTTCTTCGAAGAACCTTAGGGTCTTTGGCACTGAAAATTGCCCCCAAAAGGTTATCCCAAGAACCCCATAGGAGGTGGGGTTCCACGAGGAACCTCATTAGGGGTTCTTGCAGGAACCTAACTGCCCGACTGAAACATTTGGATTTGAATTTGAAAGGACAGCAGGTGCAGGCACTTAACTGACAAATGTCAAGATCTCCTCAATTTAAGGTAAGGTTCGTCCCTTGTATGACCTAAATTGATATTGTTTAATGATGATACCATCTATCTTTTCATATTTGTGCAAATCTTTCTAAAACAGAAAATGGATACAATTCAATAGATATCAATCAACAAAGAGGTAAGAATATGTATGCTATAAGAATATGTTGAAGGCTAGCTGTAGGGTGCAGATGACTGAACTGCTCACTTTTGTGTCTGTAGGTTTACAGACGAGGAGGCATACAAAGTTATGTCAATTGGTATTGGTATGTTATGCAGATCACATGTACCATCCTCCTCCCTTACCTCTTCACTGAAAATCCCATAGGCCTCTACATTATGGACAAGGTATGTGTATGAAAACCATTATCAAAAGAGTATTTTTCATTCACATTTACCACAAAAACCAAAGTATGAATACTGTCGTGTGCATGTTTTGTTAATCGTCTGTATAATTACTATTTTTGGGATTCACAGACTTCACCCTCCCTACACCTCTGATGAATATAACAGGAAACCTGTTCGATCACCATGCACTGCAAAATCATTCTGGCTATGGATACGGAGAACATCAACACATTAACATCAACATGCCAGAGGATATACCCATTGGACTTGTGGCTCTGCTTTGAGTTTACCTCATATTTTGATTTTTATTCTGCTTTGCCACTAAAATCCTAATTAACACTGACAACTAAAATCTTGTGTTATTGTTGTTATTGTTAAGCGTATTACTACTACTAATAATAATAATAGGGGAGGGGGGAGTAGTTCAAAAATTAACCCCAAAAGGTTCTTCTAAAGGTTATTTGAGGATCCCTTTAAAGAGTTCTTCAAAGAACTTATAGGGGTTCCCCCACAGTTTCAATTTGAAGAACCCCTAAAGGATCCTCCAGGAACCTTTACTTTTTAGAGTGTATCTTTGGAAAAATCCACCAAGGGAGAGCAAAAGGAGAGAGCGGGGGGTTATTTTGGATCCTACAGTAGAATGTCAACTGACAAGTGAATATGACAATGAACTACCGTGGCCAGTTCTTGGTGTCTTAGAAGACAGCGCAATATAAAGATGGATTGACTAATACAGTGCCTTGCAAAAGTATTCATCCCCTTTTTCGTATTTTGTTGCATTACAACCTGTAATTTAAATGGATTTTTATTTGCATTTCATGTCATGGGCAAAATAAGTGGAATGAAAAAAATAACTTGTTTAAAAAAATTCTAAAAAATAAATCATGGAAAAGGGGTGCGTGCATATGTAGTCACCCCCTTTGCTATGAAGCCCCTAAATAAGATCTGGTGCAACCAATTACCTTCAGAAGTCATAATTAGTTAAATAAAGTCCACCTGTGTGCAATCTAAGTGTCACATGATCTGTCACATGATCTCAATATACACCTGTTCTGAAAGGCCCCAGAGTCTGCAACACCACTAAGCAAGGGGCACCACCAAGCAAGCGGCACCATGAAGACCAAGGAGCTCTCCAAACAGGTCAGGGACAAAGTTGTGGAGAAGTACAGATCAGTGTTGGGTTATAAAAAAATATCTGAAACTTTGAACATCCCACGGAGCACCATTAAATCCATTATTAAAAAATGGAAAGAATATGGCACCACAACAAACCTGCCAAGAGAGGGCCGCCCACCAAAATTCATGGACCAGGCAAGAATGGCAGTAATCAGAGAGGCAACAAAGAGACCAAAGATAACCCTGAAGGAGCTACAAAGCTCCACAGTGGAGATTGGAGTATCTGTCCATAGGACCACTTTAAGCCATACACTCCACAGAGCTGGGCTTTATGGAAGAGTGGCCAGAAAAAAAGCCATTGCTTAAAGACAAAAATAAGCAAACACGTTTGGTGTTCGCCAAAAGGCATGTGGGAGACTCACCAAACATATGGAAGAAGGTACTCTGGTCAGATGAGAGTAAAATTGAGCTTTTTGGCCATCAAGAAGAACACTATGTCTGGCGCAAACCCAACTCCTCTCATCACCCCAAGAACACCATCAGCATCAAATATCAAAGATCAAAATCAATTTTAATTCCAGGTTGTAAGTCAACAAAATAGGAAAAATGCCAAGGGGGGTGAATACTTTCGTAAGCCAATGTACATACCATAACCTTGGAGATTGTGGCCCATGGCCTTGTGATCTGCTAACATCATTGTTATAATTCAACTTGGACTCAGGGGTTGACGTAACATACTAAACACACATTTTTGTCCCTCCATTTAGTATGATATGTTGAGAAACATTATTATCGTATTTTATAAGAAAGCCCGACCAATCTGTTCCAAGAAGCTTTCACTCTAGACCCGTAAAGAGGGATTACAGCCACGTTATCTGGGGCAGTTAGTGGTTACATCCCTCAGTCCTCTATTTTGAATCTGAGGCCACCATCTCACAACCTGGCGTAGATCCCACTCCTACCACCATCAATCCAATCTTAATCCATACTTTGAACATTGAACACCTCAAAACACTCCCTCCCCCCTTACAATTATGTTGAAGTATTGTGAAATAAACTGCTGCAACTACTGTGAATTTATACTAGCACTCAGATGCAACTCAGATCCGGCTATATGAGGTTGATATGTAGCCAGAGGCATCCTGCCCATAGTGGGCACAAGGGCAT
The DNA here is from genome assembly GCF_964263955.1 of Coregonus lavaretus. NCBI lineage: Eukaryota > Metazoa > Chordata > Actinopteri > Salmoniformes > Salmonidae > Coregonus > Coregonus lavaretus. The sequence goes on along the minus strand of NC_140010.1, from coordinate 30,351,811 downwards.
GTGCCCCCTCAGATTTGTCCAGTTTTTTTATTTTTTCAGATGTTAAATTATTACAAAACTTTATTTGTAAGCCCACGTTTTATCCTAACTATTGATTAAAAAAAATATCTGTCAGCTGTATTTTGTGGAGGGGCATACTGACTGGACCCTAGTAAGTGGTTCCTTCCAAGGTTCAACCCGGAGCAAAGATATGCTAGGCAGGACCCTACATACTCTAGTGCAGGGGTGTCAAACTCCTTCCATGGAGGGCCTAGTGTCTGCTGTTTTTTGGTTTCCCCTTTCAATTAAAAGACCTAGACAACCAGGTAGACTGACACACACAGCATTTGATTTGATTTTAGCTGCCGGTGATGGGCAGGACTCGCAGGAGATATGTTTGTAAATTAATTTGTTTAAGCTATGTAGCCTATTGATTCCGTCTTGATATTTTGTTGTTTCTCTGTAATACTAGCCACGTATAGCAATTTTATGAAGTTGGCTTTAGGTTACCAATCTCCCAATCTCGTATCAAGCCATTTCAGGTAATTAATCAAGTTAGAGTAGCTTGTCTAACTATCTTAGCGGGCATGCCTGCTGGCAAGGTTTCTAGACTTTAGAAAAGCAAGCAATCACTAAATGTACTGAATAAGTCTCACATTCCTTTCAATCTTTTACACAGATTTTAGCAAAAAGAACCACCAGTCAGGAGGATACAGACAGCTCAAGAGGTATGTTTAGATATACAGAAAAATACTTGGTTTAAATGCAATCTGGCACCTTATGATAATATCATGATATGAGTATAAATTATGATGCCATGATATGTGCCTGTATTGATGATATGTGTTATAATCACATGTACTTTGGATGTAAGATCCTAGGCATATTAGTTTGAGATACTTAAAATGCCTCTACTAAATGGCATATATACAGTATATTATATAAAATGACACCCTCATTAAAATGTAAATTGAACAGGTAAATAGGTATGCTTAGATAACCTATGATTTTTTTTAAATAAATTTTACATGCATTTAGGCATAATAATTATGGCTCTACCCACATGTAGATAATATGGTCTAAATACTGCAGTATTACTATATTTATATACTATAGTATTCACTGTAGTGTTTATGCGGACGACTGTAGTATAGTGTAGTATTCACTGTAGTGTTTTTGTGGACATGACTGAAGTAACACCTGCCGACTAAGGTTAACTAAAATGGCACAACTACCAGACAACACCAGTTCCTGTTTAATGAGCGGGAACACCTCAACCAGAACATAAGACAGGTTCGTGACAGGCCACCTAATGATTTGGGTTTACAGTTCTGAGCAACGCAACAGATCAGACAACACCTTAGCAAAAATATAACATGTTTATTACAACTGTAACATGTAAACGTTAGACAGGTTCCAGGCTAAAGGGAAACAGTATAGAGGCAGATATAAAGAACAAGCAAAGTTTATTAAAGCTTAGAAGATTACAGTGCATTCAGAAAGTATTCAGACCCTTTGACTTTTTCCACATATTTTTTACATTACAGCCTTATTCTAAAACGGATTAAATAGTTTTTTTCCCCTCATCAATCTACACACAATACCCCATAATGACAAAGCAAAAACAGGTGTAGTGCAGACTCAGCACAACTGAAATATCACATTTACATAAGTATTCAGAACCTTTACTCAGCACTTTGTTGAAGCATCTTTGGCAGCGATTACAGCCTTAAGTATTCTTGGGTATGACGTTGCAAGCTTGGCACACCTGTATTTGGGGAGTTTCTCCCATTCGTCTCTGCAGATCCTCTCAAGCTCTGTCAGGTTGGATGGGGAGCGTCGCTGCACAGCTATTTTCAGGTCTCTCCAGAGATGTTAGATCGGGTTCAATTCCGAGCTCTGGCTGGGCTACTCATGGACATTCAGAGACTTGTCCCGAAGCCACTCCTGCGTTGTCTTGGCTGTGTGATTAGGGTCATTGTCCTGTTGGAAGGTGAACCTTTGCCCCAGTCTGAGGTCCTGAGCGCTCTAGAGCAGGTTTTCATCAAGGATCTCTCTGTACTTTGCTCCGTTCATCTTTCACTCAATCCTAACTAGTCTCCCAGTCACTGCCGCTGAAAAACATCCCCACAGCATGATGCTGCCACCATCATGCTTCACCGTAGGGATGGTATAGGCCAAGTGATGAGTGGTTCCTGGTTTCCTCCAGACGTGACGCTTGGCATTCAGGCCAAAGAGTTCAATCATGGTTTTCATCAGACCAGAGAATCTTGTTTCTCATGGTCTGAGAGTCCTTTCGGTGCCTTTTGGCAAACTCCAAGTGGGCTGTCATGTGCCTTTTACTGAGGAGTGGCTTCCGTCTGGCCACTCTACCATAAAAGCCTGATTGGTGGAGTGCTGCAGAGATGGTTAACCTTCTGGAAGGTTCTCCCATCTCCACAGAGGAACTCTGGAACTCTGTCAGAGTGACCATCGGGTCCTTGGTCACCTCCCTGACCAAGGCCCTTCTCCCCCGATTGCTCAGTTTGACCGGGCGGCCAGCTCTAGGAAGAATCTTGGTGGTTCCAAACTTCTTCAATTTAAGAATGATGGAGGCCACTGTGTTCTTGGGGACCTTCAATGATGCAGTTGTCACGGTTTCGGCCGAGGCGGCCCCTTCTCCTTGTTCGGGCAGGCTTCGGCGGTCGTCGTCTCCGGAGTACTAGCTGCCACCGTTCGATGTTTCATGTTTGATTGGTTTTGTCTGTTTGTCACACCTGTTTATTGTTTAGTGTTCATTAGGCACCCTATTTAGTTCCCTTGTGTTAGGTCAGGTGTTGTGTGTAATTGTTCTACTGTCGTGTGGTTGTTTGGTCCTCTGTATTTTGTTCTCTTTTATTTTCGTGTTGTATTAGAGAGTCCTGCACGTTGTGCATATTTACTCTGGTCAGTCTAGTGTGCGTTTGTTTTCGCCTGTGGCCTGTTGCCGGTTTTGGCCTGTACTACGGACTTCACTAAAGACCTTCGGATTTAAATTCTCTGTGTCCTGCGTGTGATTCCACATCCCACTACACTCCACTCCTGACAGCAGTAATATTTTGGTACCCATCCCCAGATCTGTGCCTCAATACAATCCTATCTCGGAGCTCTACGGACAACCTCATGGCTTGGTTTTTGCTCTGACATGCACTGTCAACTGTGGGACCTTATATAGACAGGTGCGTGCCTTTCCAAATCATGTCCAATCAATTGAATTGACCACAGGTGGACTCCAATCAAGTTGTATAAACATCTCAAGGATGATCAATGGAAACAGGATGTACCTGAGCTCAATTTCGAGTCTCCTAGCAAAGGGTCTGAATACTTATGTAAATACAGTATTTCAGTTTTTTTGTAAATACATTTGCAAACATTTCTAAAAACCTGTTTTCGCTATTTCATTATGGGGTATTGTGTATAGATTGATGAGGAAAAATAAATAATCGGACACAAATAATATGAGACAAATAATAATCAACATATACAAGAGTACACCAAAATGACTTAGATCTGTTACTTCCACTAGATAGCTTTCTAAAATACAGCAGGGCTTTCACAGAGATTCAGCTGACCATGTTTACAAGATGACAAAAATGGTGACAAACAATACTGTGTAGCCATTGATAAATTAGCCTGATCTACACTGCCAGTCTATAGTTTGGACACACTTACTCATTCAAGGGTTTTTCTTCATTTGTAATATTTTTTTACATTGAAGAATAATAGTGAAGACATCAAAACTATGAAATAACACATATGGAATCATGTAGTAACCAAAAAAGTGTTAAACAAATCAAAATATATTTTATATTTGAGATTCTTCAAATAGCCACCCTTTGCCTTGATGACAGCTTTGCACATTCTTGGCATTCTCTCAACCAGCTTCATGAGGTAGTCACCTGGAATGCATTTCAATTAACAGGTGTGCCTTCTTAAAAGTTAATTTGTGGAATTATTTTCCTTCTTAATGCGTTTGAGACAATCAGTTGTGTTGTGACAAGGTAGGGGGGGGGGGGGGGGGGTATACAGAAGATAGCCCTGTTTGGTAAAAGACCAAGTCCATATTATGGCCAGAACAGCTCAAATAAGCAAAGAGAAACAACAGTCCATCATTACTTTAAGACATGAAGGTCAGTCAATAAGGAACATTTTACTTTGTGAGACGCGGTGTGGGTGAACGGATGATCTCCGCATGTGTAGTTCCCACCGTAAAGCATGGAGGAGGAGGTGTTATGGTGTGGGGGTGCTTTGCTGGTGACACTGTCTGTGATTTATTTAGCATTCAAGGCACACTTAACCAGCATGGCTACCACAGCATTCTGCAGCGATACGCCATCCCATCTGGTTTGGGCTTAGTGGGACTATCATTTGTTTTTCAACAGGACAATGACCCAACACACCTCCAGGCTATTTTACCAAGAAGGAGAGTGATGGAGTGCTGCATCAGATGACCTGGCCTCCACAATCCCCTGACCTCAACCCAATTGAGATGGTCTGGGGTGAGTCGGACGGCAGAGTGAAGGAAAAGCAGCCAACAAGTGCTCAGCATATGTGGGAACTCCTTCAAGACTGTTGGAAAAGCATTGCAGGTGTAGCTGGTTGAGAGAATGCCAAGAGTGTGCAAAGCTGCCAAGGCAAAGGGTGGCTATTTGAAGAATCTCAAATATATTTGGATTTGTTTAACACTTTTTGGTTACTACATGATTCCATATGTGTTATTACATAGTTTTGATGTCTTCACTATTATTCTACAATATAGAAAATAGTACAAATAAAGAAAAACCCTTGAATGAGTAGGTGTGTCCAAACTTTTGACTTGTACTGTAGCTTCGGCCTACCATGCCGAATGCTATTGCACCCCCTTTCTGCCATATACTGGTCATGTCCGCAAAGCACTATAGTGAATACTATAGACATAGAATACTGCAGTCATGTCCGCAAAAACACTACAGTGAGTACTATAGTATACTGCAGTCATGTCCGCAAAAACACTACAGTGAAATCTACAGTAAAGTCCGCAAAAACACTACAATGAATACTATAGTATATAAATACTATATGAAAAATGTATGCACTCACTAACTGTAAGTCGCTCTGGATAAGAGCGTCTGCTAAATGACTAAAATGTAAAAATGTAAATATAGTAATACTAGTATTTAGACCATTGTATACTGTCGTATTTTTTCATGTGGGTTCGCTGTAAATGTGTAACATGTTTGAGGGTTGAACTTTAAGAATTCACATGAGGCCGTGTGCTAAACAGAGTGAGTAGTTTAGTAAACAACCAAAGATTTCAAGACTAAAAGTGGTAAAAGTAGTAGCCTACAATAAGGAAAAACTCCAGGTATAAATACACTTTATCTAGTCCTTGGCCTATATCTTAAGCTGACTTTGGTGCAGGTCATATTGTTCTTCACTTTACCGTCTCTGGTAAACACACACTATATCAAATAAAATCTATGTTTATTCGTCACATGCACAGGATACAGAAGGTGTACATGGTACAGTGAAATGGTTACTTGCATAGTAGCAATATCAAAAACAGAAAGTGTCCAGATAAACATATTTTATTAGATGACACTTACCCAACACACTTGTCTAAATTGATGGGTCATGTGAAGGAAATGCTAAAACAACCCCTCAGCCACATTTTGCTAAGCTCACGTTATAGACAGAAGCATGATACATGGCAGACCAATCCAAAATCATCTCCTGGCATGTCCAGTCCATCCATTATCTCAGCCAATCATGGCTAGCGGGAAGGTTCCTATCTTTTTCCATGGCTAAACTAACTAGGTTCGTAATTTAACAATTTTATTCGTATTTACGGTTGGAATGCAAGTTTGTTATTTAAGCACATGAAAGTGCTAGCGGGAAGGTTCCTGTCTTTTTCCATGGCTAAACTAACTAGGCTCGTAATTTAACAATTTAATTCGTATTTACGGTTGGAATGCAAGTGTGTTATTAAAGCACATGAAAGTTCACATGTTCCAGAAGGCATTTCAGCCAAAAAACACATTTTTATAAAATATAAATGTTTACGTTCAAATGCCTCTCCTGTGAAGTAGTGCGAGGGAATCCCCGGCATGAGCTCCCCAAAGACAGCACATTCAAATAAAAACAGCATCGACAAAGCTAGCAGTAAAGCTAGCTAGCAGTCCAATCCATCAAAAACACTACGTGATCGAGAGATACTACAGTGTGTAGTATAGTATTCTACAGTATACTACACAATTCTAAAGTAAGCACTACATGATCGAGGGATGCTACAGTGTTGAGTATAGGATTCTACAGTATACTACAGTTTACTACAGAATTCTATAGCATTGTACAGTAAGTACTATAGTATTCTATAGTAAACTGTAGTATTTTTTTATGTGGGTATATTGCAGGAAAAAGCTGTTTCAGGTGCCCCCTCTAAAATAATGGGTGCATGAAGCCCCTGTATGTAGCCTAGGCTAGTGTACCAAACTAACACAAAGTGCCCACAAAGCTGTAGTCCTAATTTTGGCTTTCTAAAGGGGTTCAACCATAATGTATAGGCAACATAAAATTATTCATATAGCCTACAACCGAATGCAAGTGACGCAGGCGCTACATTCACCAGTGCGCCTACTAGGTAGAGTAGGCTGCGCTCTTGCCCCCTGCGCGGTCTATAAAGTCCTTTGTATGAATTGCGAGCAAACAGGCAATCCTACCGTGCCCCATTCGCTTGCAGATGACTGTAGCCGCTGGAGAGAAAGAACTACTGTCGCTGCAAATGCATCTGTCAGAAAGAGAAAGACGCGCAATAACTTCTTCAACAATCGAGTGATAGCCTACAGCTTTCAAAGTTACACCGTTTTACCAGCGTTTACCAAGTCCGTCGTTCATAGTGCGACATACGTTGATAATATAAGTTTTTTCTTTCTCCTGAAAAACCGCGAACGCATGTGAGAGCATCACTGTTTGCCATTTTTAGCATCCAACCCTAGACTTGCCGACTTCGACCATCCGTCTTTATAGTACCTTCAACTTTTGAGGACTCAAAAGTAGACGCCGGAGTGGAAAAGCTTGTGTGGAGATTGATGTTTTACTGAAATGGACGTGAGAGTATATCCACCTCCACCACAGTCTTTATCATCAACAAATTCCTCCCTATTGGGACCGTTGCAGTATCCCGATTCCCCGTACTGCAATAAGGTGAGTCGCATCTGGACTAGGCTATAGGAATATAGTCTATTTGTTTAATTTCGTACAATGTATTATGGAAATGCATAAAAACGCTCTTCAGAAAGTGGATGTTACACACTGCCCTGAAATAAAATTACTTTCTGTCCATTCATTTGAAAGCAATGACAACAGGAACAAACATTAATGCACAACATGTCTAGTTATTTAATGTCATATAAACATTTATTGCTTATATTACCGTTAGCTTAATTGGGCATTGTTGTCAGTGTGTATAACTGGTGATGAACGCAGCGCTATCAATATCAGTGAAGTTTCTTCCAAAGCGCTCAACTGAGTTTTTATCTCATTTAATGACACAAAAGAGTCAATTGTTTCCGTCATTGAATCACGTACAGAATTTAGGATAGAAAACCATCACAAACATGACGTGTGTTGAATGCAATCATCTACCTGTGGTTATATGGAGTAATTGTGCCTCTATTACGCACTGTAACTCAACCCATGTCTTGTTTATACACATGTACTCTCACTATAATAAAATCATTGTAATTTACTGTCTGCTTTCAAACCCATAGTTTAAAACGACTTTCACATTCAGATTAACAGGTCCTTTTCTGCATAATGATACTGTTCTGTTCTGTGTGTGTTTGTGTGTGTGAGTGTGCTTGTGGGTGCGTTTGTGTATGTGTGTGTGTGTGTGCGCCTGTGTATGTGTGTGCGCCTGTGTATGTGTGTGTGAGAGAGAGAGGGAGAGAGAGCGAGCATAAGCGAATGGGGGTAGGGATTTTGTAGGGAGGGAGGGGTAGAGTGGGGTTTGGGGGTTTGGGGGGTTGTACTATTTATCCCTATGTCTTTTGATTCACTGCTCTGTCTTTTTTATATAAGATCTCTTAAGTCTCTGCAGTGAAAATAGAGAGAGAAAGAGGGTGAAAGAGAGAGAGAGAGATGGAGTAAGGGCATGTGCCTTATAGATATAATCTAAAAGATTAAATTGTACTGTTTGAGCATGTCCACGCAGTATAAACACTATCCTAGATTTTCCATTTTAGCATTCAGTGTAATGAGATGGGGGGGTAGGGGGGTTCATATAGGATGAGAGAGAGAGGAGAGAGAGAGAGAGAGAGTAAGAGAAAGAGAGAGATGGTATGACAGAAAATGAGAGTAAAAGAGAAGAGTGTCCTATAACCAGAGAGAGAAGCAAGAGAGAATCAGAGAGAGAATGAGAGAGAAAAAGAGAGAGAAAATGAGAGAGAGCGAATGAGAGAGAGAGAATGAAAGAAAGAGAATGAGAGTGAGAGAATGAGAGAGAAAAAGAGAGTGTGCTAGAGAGAGGGAGAGAGACAGAGACAGAGGCAATGAAAGAGAGTGAGATAGAAATGTGTGTGGTAGAGAGAGAGAGAGAGAGAGAGAGAGAGAGAGAGAGAGAGAAAGGGAGAGAGAGAAGCCCTAGCCAAACACATGTGATTGTGAGAAGGGAGTGAGGTATTTCCAGTGCAAACAGACAGAGATGGCCTGTGTGCTGCTGAACGAGGTCTCTGTATGTGCGAATACCCAGTGATAGAGCCAGTTCTATACTGACTTCACTGTTATCTACAACAATTAATCTAATACTTTCTATACTTCTAGCAGGGCATCACTGTTGTGACTGCTGCTTTGTCTAAGCAGAGGTTCTGTTCACCTCTAGTTTCATTCAGAAGCATGGGTTGATTCAGGCCCATTTCTCTTTACAGTAGATTGGCTGTTTGGCCAGATATTCTGTCCGACTCCGTCATCTCAAATGTTATTCATGAACAGCTCATGATCACTTGCCACTTAGCCAAGTTGATGCAAAGTAATTTAGAAACCTGTTTAGAGTGGTCCAAAATATGATTTCATGTTATGATTATGATATTTTACTGTAATAACGTCAAATCTTAGTTGCTATGGCAGATAGGGTTGTTTGGTCTTATTTTGTGGAATTGCAGAAAGAGGGAATGATACTTCCAAGATTTTATTGATGGCTGGGTACCTTTTGTTTTTGTGACAGTTTTCATTGATTTAGAGATGGTTGAAGAAATGAAAAGGCTTCATGTAACACTCTTCAACGTGCCTTGGATGCAGACATTTGCTTATTTGTTCTAATCTAAGATGAAACATCTGATATGTCAGTTCTGTATTATTGAAATGGACTTTACTATGTTGTATAGACACTGTGGTGTCTTTGTCTGTGTGTGTGTGTGTCACAGTTCTGTATGTGTGTGACTGTGTGTGTGTGTGTCATCTGTCTGTATGTTGTGTGTGTACGTTTGTCTTAGCCTCAGGCATTTTCAATTTAGTGCAAATTACTGAGCTCTTTGGTGGTCCTGGATCTCTGAGGGGCTCTGGGAAGTCGACCCCGACATTAATACCCTGTCCTTTGTGTTGACTAACCAAGCACACGCAGCAGCTCAGACCTGGGTTCAAATACTATTTGAAATCTTTGAGCGTTTGCTCTAGCCTGCTTGGAGCGCCAGATGGGCGGGGTTTACGGTTTTGGGACTATTATATTGGTCCATTAATCCAGGCAAGCTCAATCAAGCACATGTATAAGGCATTTAAATGATTTCAAATAGTATTTGAACCCAGGTCTGCACAGCACAGGGCCCATAGCAGGCAGGCAACACAGCAGCACAGCAGTTAGTCTCCCGGTCAGGCTCATCCACAGAGACCTGGCTCACGTTTTGAATATTATCAACATTACTCATCTATATTTCCATTTATGGTATTGACATTTGATACTACTGCACATGTACATTCCTCATCCTAGCCACGGAGACAACTTTGAGCTTCTAGTCGCTGTCAAGCATAGTCATCTTAGTAATGTAACTTACTGATTGATGTAGGACAATAGTTCCAGACCTACTTGCTTAACTTGCAATGTTACTCACTATACATCACTGTGTCAGCAGTGGTCTCTTATTTAATGAAGTAATACTTCATTAATATTTCAGGGTTTTTCCTGGCTCAAAAAAGGGCTTAGGTGGTGCCTCAGTTTCCTATGCAGGAAAACCCCTACATTATATTTACACTTACAGCACCGTTCTAGATGTATTGAGAGGAGGAGGAATGTAAACCTGACCTAGATATCAATCTGGTTTGTTATTTTAACTACTTCAAAGCAACACTGTACATCTGCCAATCTCTGAATCCAGATCCCAACTAAGATACATTTACTGTACAACATGGATACAAGCACAAGATGTCCCTGTCGTCTTCTGTGAACAGTAACTTGCTTTATGCATGCTTTGTGATTCATAAGCATGTTATAAACCTTTAGAAGCCTGCTATGAACCTGTATTAAGGCTTCATAAGCTGTGGAATTACACTGTGGAATATCTACGGGTTGTGGCTAGAGTCAACAGTTTATGTCAACAAGATACTCTGGTGGGTTGGATCAACGTACTGTAGATAGATTGTCCACACAGTGTGGAAATGTGCCTTTGGCTTCATTCAATGACATTAGCTACAGTATGTTTCCATTAACTTGTCCAGTGATTTTTTGTCAGCATTTAGAACGTTTGCATAGAAAATAGATGCAACAGAGTTTCCATGTAACTATTTTGTGTCGATAAAAACAGCTGGACGTAATGTCACACCTAAAAAAATAACTTTTTTGCAAAAACGTACAGTGTGGAATAAAAATGTAGTGGTTGAAGTGTTTCCATTACCCATTTAGACAAATTGCGCATTAATAAATTGGCGACAGTCTGTACAGTGGGGAAAAAAAGTATTTAGTCAGCCACCAATTGTGCAAGTTCTCCCACTTAGAAAGATGAGAGAGGCCTGTAATTTTCATCATAGGTACACGTCAACTATGACAGACAAATTGAGGAAAAAGATTCCAGAAAATCACATTGTAGGATTTTTTATGAATTTATTTTCTAATTATGGTGGAAAATAAGTATTTGGTCACCTACAAACAAGCAAGATTTCTGGCTCTCACAGACCTGTAACTTCTTCTTTAAGAGGCTCCTCTGTCCCCCACTCGTTACCTGTATTAATGGCACCTGTTTGAACTTGTTATCAGTATAAAAGACACCTGTCCACAACCTCAAACAGTCACACTCCAAACTCCACTATGGCCAAGACCAAAGAGCTGTCAAAGGACACCAGAAACAAAATTGTAGACCTGCACCAGGCTGGGAAGACTGAATCTGCAATAGGTAAGCAGCTTGGTTTGAAGAAATCAACTGTGGGAGCAATTATTAGGAAATGGAAGACATACAAGACCACTGATAATCTCCCTCGATCTGGGGCTCCATGCAAGATCTCACCCCGTGGGGTCAAAATGATCACAAGAACGGTGAGCAAAAATCCCAGAACCACACGGGGGGACCTAGTGAATGACCTGCAGAGAGCTGGGACCAAAGTAACAAAGCCTACCATCAGTAACACACTACGCCGCCAGGGACTCAAATCCTGCAGTGCCAGACGTGTCCCCCTGCTTAAGCCAGTACATGTCCAGGCCCGTCTGAAGTTTGCTAGAGTGCATTTGGATGATCCAGAAGAGGATTGGGAGAATGTCATATGGTCAGATGAAACCAAAATATAACTTTTTGGTAAAAACTCAACTCGTCGTGTTTGGAGGACAAAGAATGCTGAGTTGCATCCAAAGAAGACCATACCTACTGTGAAGCATGGGGGTGGAAACATCATGCTTTGGGGCTGTCTTTCTGCAAAGGGACCAGGACGACTGATCCGTGTAAAGGAAAGAATGAATGGGGCCATGTATCGTGAGATTTTGAGTGAAAACCTCCTTCCATCAGCAAGGGCATTGAAGATGAAACGTGGCTGGGTCTTTCAGCATGACAATGATCCCAAACACACCGCCCGGGCAACGAAGGAGTGGCTTCGTAAGAAGCATTTCAAGGTCCTGGAGTGGCCTAGCCAGTCTCCAGATCTCAACCCCATAGAAAATCTTTGGAGGGAGTTGAAAGTCCGTGTTGCCCAGCGACAGCCCCAAAACATCACTGCTCTAGAGGAGATCTGCATGGAGGAATGGGCCAAAATACCAGCAACAGTGTGTGAAAACCTTGTGAAGACTTACAGAAAACGTTTGACCTGTGTCATTGCCAACAAAGGGTATATAACAAAGTATTGAGAAACTTTTGTTATTGACCAAATACTTATTTTCCACCATAATTTGCAAATAAATTCATTAAAAATCCTACAATGTGATTTTCTGGATGTTTTTTCCTCATTTTGTCTGTCATAGTTGACGTGTACCTATGATGAAAATTACAGGCCTCTCTCATCTTTTTAAGTGGGAGAACTTGCACAATTGGTGGCTGACTAAATACTTTTTTTCCCCACTGTATGTCCTCCCACCTATCTGTTTCATGTCTCAGGTATACCCCGTGAAAGCCAGTATGTAGGCTAGAATGCAATAATTGACTAATATTTGCCATATTGTAATAATTCTCATGTGCCAACGTCTCGCCATGGTCCGTGCCATGGTGAAACTTGCACTCCTATAGATCTGAAATAATTGGATGGTGAAACTTGCCAGCCAACCAGAAAAGCAAGGCAAAGCAATTCAGGCATTCTTGAAAGTCAGGACAATCCTTGTCCTGCAAAGAAACATTTTTATAGTAGAACATTTTTATTTTGCAAGTAGTAGGCATTAAGAATTACATGTGGAGTGGAGCTTTATAGTTATGCGGTGACATTACATTTCCATAATCATTTATCGCAATAAAGAAAGTTAGACAAAATAAAAATCCACACCTGTCCAACGGATAAAAATGTTGTCGATCTTTAGAAAGTTTCTCCCATATCTGCCGTTTCCGTTACACATGTCGCACATTTTTGTTGTTGTTGCAATATCGCTTTTGTCTAATAAACCTGGGTCAATGGAAACCTGCCTATCACAGACATAAAATACATCAACAACATTTTAAACATCATGATGCTTGATGGTCACACTAACTCCACCCATAGATGCAGCCTAGTCAGTCATCTTTATGTTGTTCACCATAGTCATTCGTTTGTAGACTCCTGCGGTTAGGTCAATCCCCAAACAGACCTTTGGTTGTAAGACTAAGCTCTTCACCCACCCGTAAGATAAAAACCCTGCCCAGTGGTGATCAAGCTACAGTGGTATTAAAGGAGGCAGTTCAGGCACACGTTTAAAGTCAAGCAGCTGTTGTCTTTGAGGGAATCCTCCTCAGTCTTATTCATAAAGTGCCTCAGTGTAAAATTGATAATCTAGGATCAGTTTAGTCTTTTAGATCATAACGAATAAGATTATATGGCCAGGGGGAACCTGATTCTAGATCATCACTCCTACTTTGAGATGCCTCATGAACATGGGTCCTGGTCCTGGAGTACCCCTTTGGATGACGGTCTTGATATGATTCGCCATATGTGCAGGATTTATGCAAGAACTGTAGCATCATGTTGTATGTTAAAGTCTTTAGTCGCACCATCTCAACCAAACCTAGGTTTTATAGCTCCACGTATGTTGTCAACATGTCTGTTGTGTTGGCTGCTAAGTACTGTAAGTGTATGTAAGCGTATGTAAATGACATGCTCCCACTTAACCTATGCTAAGTGCATGCACACTATTCAACCTTAAAGGGATACTTCGGGATTTTGGTAATGAGGACCTTTATCTTCTTCCCCAGAGTCAGATGAACTTTTGGATACCATTTTTATGTCTCTGCGTGCAGTTTGAAGGAAATTGCTAACTAGCTCTAGCGCAATTGCTAACTAGCGTTAGCACAATGACTGGAAGTCTATGGGTATCTGCTAGTTTTTACTTCCAGTCATTGCTCTAACGCTAGTTAGCATTGGCTCGCAAAACGACCTCTAACTTCCTTCATACTGGACACAGAGACATAAAAATAATATCCACGAGTTGTCAAAATCCCGAAGTATCCCTTTAGGTAATGGTACAGAATACACACATGACAAATGGACCTCTATGGCTGTTCTTTCTGCTCAGATGCTTTTCCCATCTACTAACATCATGAGTAATGATATCAGGTCAACTCTGACGGACAATTACTTCACATTACCTTCCTGCATGTAGTATGCTTCTTATGTGTTTATTTCTTTGTTACCTTCATTCAATCCATTTGATAGAATAGAATAGAATGAGCCTGGTTTCATAAGTCATGTGCCTGGTTATATTGATAGTCCTACAGATGTAGGATCTTAATCTGATCACTCTTTTGTTGCTGAGAGTTTTCCTGCACAGCACTTGTAGCTTGTAGCTTATTTAAGGTTTAAAAGGGCTTCTAAAGTTTGTAATTTGCAGTTTGAAATTTCAGACTTGATTAGCCCTAACAAACAATTTATCAGCACCTACAAACATTTCCATTAATTATAATCCACATAATAATTAACATTTCCTGTTGCTGCAGGATTATTTTCCTGCTGTAGCAAACTGGCTCAAATTAAGATCCTACATCTGTATATAGTATTTTTCTCCACCGTACAGTTTTCACACATTGCCACGCTATACGTAACACTAATCTGTTGTTACACTGTAAACATTCACACAGTAGGATAGAGCCAAGTGAAAACCTCTGAGTCAGCTCTCTCTCTCTCTCTCTCTCTGTCCTGTCTCTGTCTCTTTCTCTCGCTCTGTCTCTGTCTCTCTCTCTCTCTCTGTTAGCTACCGCAGAGCACTAGGCTGAGGGCTTCCTAAAAAGCCAGGCCTAATTGCGGCTGAATTCCTGCTTGCTGGTAACAATAGCAGGGACTCTGTGAGTTCCTGTGCTGCGGCCAGCGATCCACGGTTCACTGGGCGCTGTCGAAAGACATCGGCCCTCTGATTGACAGCTTCAGCCCAATGCCAGCAGAGGATTTAATTGTGCATCATGTGTGCCTATTGGCAGATAGAGAAACTCAGAGGAATGGCTATGTGGAACTGTGGTGCTACTGTAAACACATACACAGACATACAGTCTATATATTCTTGCACATTTGCAAGCAAGCACACAGAGGACAGGTTGCTATCAGGCAACTAGAATGACGTTGATCTAATTCTGATTGGTCATTATAATTAAAAAGGACAAGATTAATCATCTGAGGTAATTGGGTTGTTTGTCCATTTGTGGCTTGACATATTTGTGTTTTTCCGCTAAGCATTAGAATAGGAGGACAGCTTTTTTCTGAGTGTTTGATGAGTGACTCATGGAAAAACATGACATAGAATGGAACTGAACTGAATCATCACCTGGTGATGTCATGCCAGGTTCGATGTGGATTTGGGATGTTATGAATTTCTTTAGTACTATATTTGGAACTTACTTTTTTAATGGTCAAAGGAAAGTGTACAGTATATTTCCTTTCGACTGAGATACCTGATTAATTGTTTCTACTGTGTCTGTGATTGTTAGCAGAGATAGAGTTAGATCATTCTGGTCAATGAGTGTCAGAACTTTTGGAAAATGACAGTGAATGGATGATATGGCACAGTGTGGTATTCATAAATTCATCATCCCTACATAAAAATAAGAAGAAGAAGAAGAAGAAAAAGAAAAAGAAGAAGAAGAATTTGCTGGGCGCTTATATTTGTGCTATTTCATGTGTGAATTGGAAATGTGTTTTTTGCATATCCCAACTCCCCCTGAGACACCCTTGGAGAGTGGGGCTACGGACATTTCAATTACATTGAAAAGTCAGTGGTCAAAATCACCTGTGTGTGTTTACAATCTCATTGACTGTGTTGAATATATCAACAATGACTGTAATGTTTTTCTCAACCATATGACGCTTAAACAAAGACAACTTCCAACTTCTGTCAAATCTGATACAAATCCTACTGCCTCAATCCTATATAATGAGCTGGTGGTGAATGTAGTGTTACAGAGACGAAGGATCAACTAATTAAAGTCGCTGAACATAATGATCATAAAATCTGGACTTGTGTTGGTTCCAGTTTGGCGCGGTTAGCCATGTTTTTACCCTGTCTGTATCGTACCCTGAGAATCTCTGGCACTGAATGGTGATTGGGATCCATCCGACGAAAAGCACACACACACACATGCAGGAACGCACACGCACACACACACACACACACAAACACACACACACACACACACACACACACACACACACACACAACACACACACACACACACACACACACACACACACACACACACACACACACACACACACACACACACACACTTCCCTGGCTTGAGTGTGCCCAAAGATAGGCCACATATGAATGAGTGATTAGGCTCCTGGTTTGATACAGTCCAAACAGATGGGCCGTGAATAACGGATCCAGAATAGCCTAATTGTTTGGTTTATTCTCCAAGCAAAACATATTGCAATCATTTTCACATTAAGAGAATTCCCCCCTGTTTTTTCTTAGTTGATGGATTGAGTTGTTGTGGTGTTTGGAGCTTTTAGAGAAATTTTAAGAATTTCTTTATTATGGTATTAACATTATTGACTACTACAGTGAACATTATTGACTACTTTCATGTGTTTAGACTGTCTGTCATAACCATGATTTATGCATCTTCTTTCTTCTTAGATAATGACTGTCTTAGCTAGTGTTTTTTCTGTCAAATTGCTCTTTGTTTTGTGTGCCTGGATAATCCTTTGTGTAATGTTCTTTGTGGGTGTGTGTGTGTGTGTGTTTGGTGCGTGCGTGTAAACCCTTAACAATAGTGTGTCTCCCATTGTCCTGTGAAGGGTGGTGTGTCTCTGTGTGTGTGTCTGTGTGTGTGTGTGTGACCGTCCTCCGCTGACTCCTCCACCTGCTCCAAGGCCTTTTGGCTCTGCTACCCATTCACAGCCCTTTGTATCCAAGTGTTTAAGTGGCACCTGTCCACCTTTTGATGTCTGTACAGGCTTCACTGATCTGAGGACCTGTGTGCGTGCGTGCCTGTGTACCTGTTTGTGTGCGTGCGGAGGTCAGATCTTGTTTCATAACTCAGACAGGTGGACCTTATTCCTTACTGCATCTTGGGTGGGGTTCTGGGATAAGATCCCACCTGAGTGGCATCATTACATTTACATTTTTACATTTTAGTCATTTAGCAGACGCTCTTATCCAGAGCGACTTACAGGAGCAATTAGGGTTAAGTGCCTTGCTCAAGGGCACGTCGACAGATTTTTCACCTAGTCGGCTCGGGGATTAGAACCAGTGACCTTTCGGTTACTGGCACAATGCTCTTAAACACTAAGCTACCTGCCGCATCATCATCATCAACCTAACCCTACACCTGCCCATCGCTATCATACTATAGTACCATCTACTACTCTGATGCTATTAGCATATTACCGCCCACTGCTATCAAATAGCCCTATAGCAACAACAGCAGATAGCTTTGGCTGCAGTAAATCTATAAGGTCTCTATAGGCTACTGTTACAGATTATCAGTTCTTGTACCCACTCTAAAGCCATAGAGATAGATAGAGCAGTCCGCTATATATACTGAATGATCATTTATAAATGACCTTCTACATACACATTAAATAGGTCAAGAGATGGGTTTGACCTCTATCCATATATCTGTATCCCTATCCTCCTTGATTCTAAGCCGTTGTAATTTTTTCCAGTCCCTCTGTCTTTCTCTGTGTGTTTCAGTCTACTATATACAGTATGTGGCCTTTGAACAGCTGTATTTGAACTTAACATCGAGCCAGAATAGCAGTGGTTGAGAGAGTAATTGCATGTTTGACTTTGAGGGAAACTGCAGTAATTCAGAGCTCATGGTCGACTTTGCTGCTCTGAAGCGATGCACGCCCTTGCACTTTAGTTTAAAAAGCTAGAAGACCTATGTTTTTTTATATATTGTTAGATATATTTGAATTTACTACAGTACTGCCTACTGTGGCACCACTGTATAACTGGTTGTTATCTTATTATTATGCAGTAGTAATTACCCGGTAAAAAGTAAGGTAGGCCTAATTAGTTTACTGGGTTGCCATAATCTCTACATTTACATTTTACATATGAGTAATATAGCTAAAGCTCTTATCCAGAACGACTTACAGGAGCAATTAGGGTTAAGTGCCTTGCTCGACAGATTTGTATTATTCAGTAATAGTTACCTGGTAAAAACGTATGGTAGGCCTAATCAGTTTACTGGGTTGCCATATTCTCTGTGCATTATGTTAACGGCATCATCATCAATATCAATTTACTGCCATAATCAAATAAGCAAGCATTTATATGCAGTGACTAGGCAATATATAAGAGGATACGATTTGAGAATAATATGTACAGGAACATAATATATATTATCATGAGAAGGGAAGGAAATAGGAGGAAACCGAGAGAGAGGACTAACATCAAGGGCATTCAACTAGCAAACCAGCTGAGTCATATCCAATTTAGTTTTGCATTAGTCAGAGGCTCTCCATGGTTTAGTATGGAGTGCTAGAGCAGGCCCTGAAAAAGGCTTCCTAACCAGGCTTCTTTCAAAAGGAACCAGGCTTACCCTACACAAGATAATCTGTCATAAGAAAATATGCATAACCATACGTAAGTACAGGGCTCTCCCTCGCTGTTTATTAAATACTTGTTTTCCTTTTCATATGGGACTGCTTATAGGTTTTTGCTATTGGTTTTGGGGCATTTTAAAAGTAGCAAAATGTGGGGGGAAAATCATATTTTGGGGTTTGAAGATAATCATATTTCCCGGTGAAATATTCCCTGCCTGACTCAAAATGACATGTACCGACCCAGGTCTGTGCCCTGCCCATATCTACTATATAGGTTATCAACTAGGGCCCAGACATTTTCCTTGTCAGGTGCAGAGCCATATACAGTGCATTCGGAAAGTATTCAGACCCCTTCACTTTTTCCTCATTTTGTTACTTTACAGCCTTATTCTAAAATTGATTAAATTGTTTTTCCCCCCTCATCAATCTACACACAATACTCCATAATGAAAAAGAAATTTGTGCAAAAAAAACTAAAAATTAAAACTGAAATATGACATTTATATAAGTATTCAGACCCTTTACTCAGTACTTTGTTGAAGCACCTTTGGCAGTGATTACAGCCATGAGTCTTCTTGGGTATGACGCTACAAGCTTGGCACACCTGTATTTGGGGAGTTTCTCCCATTCAAAAATATTTGAATGTAGGTTTGAAATGAGGTTTGGACTGTCCGTAGGTTGATTTATTCTTATGTTGTGAAACCTGAACTAGTCTCACATCTTTTAGGTTTGTGCTCGGTTGTATTTGTGGCTTCCGTCTGGCCACTCTACCATAAAAGCCTGATTGGTGGAGTGCTGCAGAGATGGTTAACCTTCTGGAAGGTTCTCCCATCTCCACAGAGGAACTCTGAAGCTTTGTCAGAGTGACCATCGGGTTCTTGGTCACCTCCCTGACCAAGGCACTTCTCCCCCGATTGCTCAGTTTGGCTTTGCGGCCAGCTCTAGGAAGAGTCTTGGTGGTTCCAAACTTATTCAATTTAAGAATGATGGAGGCCACTGTGTTCTTGGGGACCTTCAATGCTGCAGACATTTTTTGGTACCCTTCCCCAGATCTGTGCCTTGACACAATCCTGTATCTGAGCTCTATGGACAATTCCTTCGACCTCATGGCTTGGTTTTTGCTCTGACATGTACTGTCAACTGTGGGACCTTATATAGACAGGTGTGTGCCTTTCCAAATCATGTCCAATCAATTGAGTTTACCACAGGTGGTCTCCAATCAAGTTGTAGAAACATCTCAAGGATGATCAATGGAAACAGGATGCACCTGAGCTCAATTTCGAGTCTCATACCAAAGGGTCTGAATACTTATGAGAATACTTTCCGAATGCACTGTATATTATGTGCTCAGGAAAACTCCTGGCGCTGTGGTCTCTGTGCTATCTGATGATAACACCTGCCTTGCATCCTTATAACATTGTCCATCCTGTTCCCATAGTAACAACAATTCCTGTACCCTGCTCATGTCTGTCCTGTCCTGTCCCACACTGACACACATCGGTCTAAAGTTGGCCTTCAGCACTGATCTAGGACCAGCTCACCATCCCCATATCCTAACCTCAACCATTAGTCTCCAAAACACAAAACGGACCTTAGAGGGGCTATTTCACCCTACACCCACAGGCACAGTCAGTCTGTACAGTCTGTACTGTAGTGTATGGTTGCCATGGTAACAGTGACTATGGCTGTAGCGTGAGTAAAGGGTTCTGTCCTGCACTCTGTTCTCCGCAAACAGCAGGCGCCATGGAGGCAGGGAGACATGGCAGATATATTACCCACTGTGTAAACCAGCAACAGCTGCACTATTGTAATTAAACTCAGGTTAAAAAGGGAGAACCCTGAGCAAACAAAGGAGTATGGTTACTATACTTAAGTGGCAGGTCCTGACGTGTAGGGAGAGATTAGGTGTAATACTCAAATTCTTGGTCTATATGAGACTAGGAGTCAAATGTTAGGATGAAATTGCCCATAGACATCTAAGGTCAGTTTATTCCTCTGTAGCTCAGTTGGTAGAGCATCGCGCTTGTAATGCCAGGATAGTGGGTTTGCTTCCCTGGACCACCCACACACAAAGATATATGCATGCATGACTGTAAGTCTATTTGGATAAATGCCTGCTAAATTACATACAGTACCAGTCAAAAGTTTAGACACACCTACTCATTCAAGGATTGTTCTTTATTTTTTACTATTTTCTACATTGTACAATAATAGTGAAGACATCAAAATTATGAAATAACACATATGGAATCATGTAGTAACCAAAAACAAATCAAAATATATTTTATATTTTTGATTCTTCAAAGTAGCCACCCTTTGCCTTGATGACAGCTTTGCACACTCTTGGCATTCTCTCAACCAGCTTCACCTGGATTGCTTTTCCAACATTCTTGAAGGAGTTCCCACATATGCTGAGCACTTGTTTGCTGCTTTTCCTTCACTCTACGGTCCAACTAATCCCAAACCACCTCAATTGGGTTGAGGTCGGGTGATTGTGGAGGTCAGGTCATCTGATGCAGCACTCCATCACTCTCCTTCTTGGTCAAATAGCCCTTACACAGCCTGGAGGTGTGTTGGGTCATTGTCCTGTTGAAAAACAAATGATAGTCCAACTAAGCGCAAAACAGATGGGATGGCGTATCCCTGCAGAATGCTGTGGTAGCCATGCTGGTTAAGTGTGCCTTGAATTCTAAATAAATCACTGACAGTGTCACCAGCAAAGCACAAATAAAGTGGTGATCCTAACTGACCAAAGAAAGGGAATTTTTACTAGGATTAAATGTCAGGAATTGTGAAAAACTGAGTTTAAATGTATTTGGCTAAGGTGTATGTAAACTTCCGACTTCAACGGTACATACACATACATATACACATACATACACATAAATACATATACATACACTTTAAAAATATATATTTCCCTTTATTACTTTCCAACCCCACCACCCCTTCCCTAATTGGAGTAAATTAGTGAACAACAACGCTTAGGCCTCTACTTCCAGCTTATACATACTACATACATTTTCTGGACACAGTCAATTTTACAATAATTCTATTTTGTTTGTTTTTACTCCTGAACTTCCTCTACCCTCAACCGCTCCGATCATTTTCATGATGTCCATCCGGTTTGCTTCTATATGCCATATCTCTCCAACTGTGCTCCTTCACAAAAGCTCTCAACCTATAACCTATATACTTATTACGGACACAGCATGCCCTACATTAGTTATCTTGCTGTTATTAGTTGTTGTTAGTCCCATCCTTCAAATATATCAAATATATGCCATTTAGCAGACGCTTTTATCCAAAGCGACTTACAGTCATGCATGCATACATTTTTTGTGTATGGGTGGTCCCAGGGATCGAACCCACTATCTTGGCGTTACAAGCGCCGTGCTCTACCAGCTGAGCTACAGAGGACCACGATCCTTCAGCTCCATTCAACACCTCCCATCTATCTCTTAACACCATCCATATTGGATTTCTATTTGCCATATATTTTTCAACTGTACTGTGATGTTTCACAAAAGTTGCTCTTGTTTCTTGGCCCAAGCAAGTCTCTTCTTCTTATTGGTGTCCTTTAGTAGTGGTTTCTTTGCAGCAATTCGACCATGAATGCCTGATTCACGCAGTCGCCTCTGAACAGTTGATGTTGAAATGTGTCTGTTACTTGAACTCTGTGAAGCATTTATTTGGGCTGCAATCTGAGGTGCAGTTAACTCTAATGAACTTATCCTCTGCAGCAGAGGTAACTCTGGGTCTCCCTTTCCTGTGGCGGTCCTCATGAACGCCAGTTTCATCATAGCGCTTGTAAATGTAATGGCTTTTGTGACTGCACTTGAAGAAACGTTCAAAGTTCTTGAAATGTTCCGTATTGACTGACCTTCATGGCTTAAAGTAATGATGGACTGTCATTTCTCTTTGCTTATTTGAGCTGTTCTTGCCATACTATGGACTTAGTCTTTTACCAAATAGGGCTATCTTCTGTATACCACCCCTACCTTGTCACAACACAACTGATTGTCTCAAACGCATTAAGAAGGAAAACAATTCCACAAATTAACTTTTAACAAGGCACACCTGTTTATTGAAATGCATTCCAGGTGACTACCTCATGAAGCTGGTTGAGAGAATGCCAAGAGTGTGCAAAGCTGTCATCAAGGCAAAGGGTGGCTATTTGAAGAACTCTCTCTGTGTATATGTAAATGAAACACTAGTAGAGGTGTGATGCAGTTCATGCTTAGTGATAGGGACTAATCATACTCTAGCTAATATGGCGGTACTAGCTAGCTAAGGCTTCATTGCAGCTGAGGTATTAGATTGTACTTTTTGCCCTTTAGCTATACTGATTGACTTATAATAAGTCAATTCACTAAAGTAAGTGAGTCTGAACCACATATGAAGATCATCACAAGTTAATTCGTCTTCAAGAATAGCTGCTAGCAGCAACATCAATGATGAAGTCTCATATCCTTCTGTAACGCATCCTTTTGGAATTATGTCACTTCCTGTAGCAGAGAGCCCATATTCAGTCTAGTATTATATCTTTGTCGAAGTGACACATACACTATATATACAAAAGTATGTAGACACCCCTTCAAATTAGTGGATTCGGCTATTTCAGCCACACCTATTGCTGACAGATGTATAAAATTGAACACACAGCCATGCAATCTCCATAGACAAACATTGGCAGTAGAATGGCCTTACTGAAGAGCTAGGTGACTTTCAACGTGGCACCGTCATAGGGTTCCACCTTTTCAACAAGTCAGTGTGTCAAATTTCTGCCCTGCTAGAGCTGCCCCTGTCAACTGTTGGTGCTGTTATTGTGAAATGGAAACGTCTAGGAGCAACAACGGCTCAGCCGCGAAGTGGTAGGCCACACAAGCTCACAGAACGGGACCGCCGAGTGCTGAAGCGCGTAGCGTGTGTATAAATCGCCTGTCCTCATTTGCAACACTCACTACCGAGTTCCAAACTGCCTCTGGAAGCAACGTCTGCTCAAGAGCTGTTCATCGGGATCTTCATGAAATGGGTTTCCATGGCCGAGCAGCTGCACAAAGCCTAAGATCACCATGCGCAATGCCAAGCGTCAGCTGGAGTGGTGTAAAGCTCTCTGCCATTTGACTCTGGAGAAGTGGAAACGCGTTCTCTGGAATGATGAATCACGCTTCACCATCTGGCAGTCTGACTGACAAATCTGGGTTTGGTGGATGCCAGGAAAATGCTACCTGTAAAGTTTGGTGGAGGAGGAATAATGGTCTGGGGCTGTTTTTCATGGTTCGGGCTAGGCCCCTTAGTTCCAGTGAAGGGAAGTCTTAACACTACAGCATACAATGACATTCTAGACGTATGACTTAATAGTACATGTTACAGAACACTCTCCATGTAAAACAGGTTCCCTATTAGAGTATCCCATTCCTTCATAATTTATGATAATTCCAACAGACGTAGTAGATTATACATAACAGCCTCTGTCTGCATTAGTCTAGTGATTATGGTGAAGATGCTTCCCTAATTGTCCCATGGTGATTTTCTGATTAAAAGCTTAATGACTGAACAAGACTCCTGGAGTCCGTTTTGATATTCATAACAGATGGTGGAATTATTTACTTTTTAGAATTGAGTAGATGAAATGTAGGGTCCATCCGGGCCTAGTTTGTTGTATTGGGGACATTTAAACTGCTCATTAATGATCTAATAAGCATTTTACCTGATTGGTATTAATCAGGTGTGACAACAGGTGAAGCGAGAGAAAGAGAGAGAGCGTCTAAATTGGAAAGGATCCTGATTCATATTTTAATGAGGCATTGTGCAAGGTGTTCTGCCAAGAGAAAGATTCACCCAACATCTGAATTAATTGGTCTGGAAGTTAGATTTTAGATTCATATAATGGGACTTTGACACAGGGTTATGTTGGAGAAACACAATGGCTGAAATGACAGCTCAGTTACTAGTCTGTTATCAGGTCCCATAGGTTTGCATTTGTTCTTTGTCATTGTACAAAGTAGTGATTGTATACCATATAAATAGGTTTGTGTGGTTATGTATAATATGCCTTGTGTGTCATCATACTGTAAGTGATTACATATAATTGTTGACTTGTTTTTGGTTGTGTGTGCGCACGCTCATGTTCTTTTCTGTTGTCTCTGGCAGCCCCTAGGCTATCTTCCAGCACAAGCTATTTCTCATATTGCTGCACATTGTTCCACAGCACAGAAACCATCCCCACCACTTCAAAGTAGAGCAACAAACACTTGTTGAGCTAGAAATAACCTGACCTACCTTTCAGCTGTAACATCCTGAGATAGACTGATCAACTTTACCTTGTTCCAAACACTCTGCACAGTGTGGTTATTCACTCTACAGCATTTATAATAGCAAAATAAGAAATACATGTATTGTAGTTACAAGAGCAAACAAGCAAATCAAATATTTATCTTAGATTATGCAGGGTCTGAAAAACATTCAAGAAATGTAAGGTGCTATAAAACCTAATGTTCTTCACAGATGAAAAGGAAAGCATTACATCCTGACTTGAAATGCAAGTGCATAGCTCAAACTCCGCCGTTAAATCATCACAATGTTTTGATTATACTAAACATCGTTATCATTTTCGCCATTAAAACCCCCTTATCCTCAGTCATTTTAACGAACTCCACAGAAACTCATATTTGTACCACTATGAAATACAGCGCCTTACACCGCTCACTCCTGTCTTTACGAGGCGGTGCCAGAGAGAGTGAAACACTACCAATTCAATCAGAAGCAGGCTATGATTTATAGAGGCCTGAGTCCCTACTCCCTCTCTCTCCCCCTCCCGCTCTCTCTACCCAGTGATATGAGCCACAGCAGGGCTCGGCCTGACCGTTACAGTCATAAATTACAGCGCTGGGACATAGAAGAAGACACTCGGCCCTGTTCCAGGCCCTCACCAAATTGCCATTTTGAAAAAAAGAAGGGAGAGAGAGAGGGAGAGGGAGAAGTGGAAAAAGAAATCACTTGGAGATGTAATGCTCCACAGATGTCCAAGATGTCCAAGATGACTGCCACTCTTGATATTGAATACTGGGGAGCAGAAACTGAGATACACACTCCTCCCCTTTCCCCTTTTACTCTCTCTCCCCCTCCCCCACCCCTCTCTCTTTTTCATCCCCTCCTCTTGCTCTTTCTCCCCCTTCCTCGCTCACTCTACCTGGGTCCTCTCTCTGTTCCTCTCTCCCTCTTTTTTCTCCCTCTCTCTCTTCCCGTTCCGCTTTCATTTCTCCCTCTACCCTTATTCCTCTCTCTCTATGCCTCCCCTCTCCTTCTCGATTTCTCCCCTCTCCCTCCCTCTGACTCGCTCTCCTCCCCTACCCCCTTCCCCCCTCCCCTCCTCTCTCTCTCTCGCTCTCTCTCTCTCTATGACGACCCTGACCCACTTAGCTAGCTGCTTGTTATTCAGACAAGGGTTTATCTACAGAGAGAGTGTGTGTAATTTGGTTTGACAACAAACCCAGCCATGCTCCTCACAGGGTAGGCCTACCTGATATCAACAGCACTCCCCACACTGCCACAATGTGATACTGGAAATGAAACACTGTCAGATTGGACCCACTGTGATGTTAGAGTGATAGAGAGAAAAACCACACACATTTGCAGTGTAGAATGGAAAGTATTGGTGATCTGAATAGGATCTTCATTTTGGGGGAGAATCCTTACATGCTGCAATAGTATGTCAAGACTAGAAGATAATACATTTGAAATATGAAGATATGTGTGCATAAAGCAAAATAAAGGGTTTTCAAGCAAATGTTTTAGAGCTTGACTTTCAGTCTACACCCTGCAGGTTGTTCTCTAGGCTTTGGGTGTCAGCACTAGGGCTGGCACAATTACCGTATAACCGTGGAACTGACGGTTTTGGATGAAGACCGTCATTAAAGTTAAATAACCTTTTTATTTAACAGCTGACTGAAGAAGGGACGGCCAGGCATTCGTGCGGTTGAGTCCATTTCTGCGATAACAGATTTTTTGTAATGTCAGTTGAGTTGAATCAACAAATCACAGCACATATTGATGGGTACACTTCCTGCTTTTACTTCTTGCTTTTACTTCCTGCTTTGCTCCTATGGGTACAGTTGCAATGGCCGCCAGTCCACCCATTATGCCATCATTGACTTGAAATGGGACGCCCATTCTATTCATTCTATTTCTATGGCAGCACATGCAGTCAGGAGCGGAGGAAAGGAGAAAATGTGCGTCTAAACAAATAAAACATGTAAATAGTTTTGTTGCTATTCGAACGGTCACTAGGGAGACAGCAGTTCAAAGTTCAATGACCTTCACAGCCCTAGCAGTAAAACTGCATTGCTATCCACTGCATATAGGGATATGTTTTATTATAAAATAAGCCTTCAGTTGCCACACAAAAGCTCTCAGAATATAGGATCCTCTTATGATTTGGTTTTATGTTCCTCTTCTCCGGCTTCTCAGAGCAAAACTGATGAAGAGTGAAATAGGTTCCGCTGTCTGATTCACATCTTAACACGTAAGATGGAAAGAAAATGACAATCACCACAATATCCACTTTTTTCTCTCTCACTCTTTTCTTTCTGACTTAGTCAGAATGATATTCTAGACAGGTACAGTATGTCCTCAGTCTGTTTGCAGAAACTGAAGAGACTGCACTGAAAACTAGGTTTAGCGACCGAGCGAGTTAGCGTAGCTTCCATGATACAAAACTCTCTTCTGTGGTTGTCACTACATTTAATCACATACACTTTTCTCCTCCACACCTCTATGACCAAAACGACTTTAACAATAAAAGAGATTACCCCATGCCCATCTGCGTCATAGGAGCCTATCGAGTACAACCAGGCAATAAAGGAAAGAGCACAGGTGCAGAGGCAGAAAATAGATCTCGCTCTATTTCATTACAGTATGTATCAGCGAGCAGGAGATCTGTCAGTTCGGCACATATCATCGTGCGCCAGAAAAAGCAAATGGATAAAGCCAATTTGACAAAGGGGTCAATATACGGCGTCCAATAAAAAATAGAATCTACAAGAGCTGTCAGGGGCTATAAACATCACAGTAATGACCCAAATGCTCAAAAGAAATACATTCAGATCAGATGGTTTCTCTCTTCTCGCTCAATGGCCTAGTCTACTCTGCTCGGGTTAGTCTCTAGTTTTGCCTTTTACGATGTTTACTGTATATTTGAGATAACAGTAGATTGATGACGAAGATGCCACACCCACAGTGCAACATCGTTTAATACGGTATCTTGCAAAGAGGCTGTGAGAGAAACTGAAGCGACTATGGCCACTTTGATTGACTGACTATTAGTGTTGGGAGGAACAAGGCTCCTGAGCTAAACAATGGGTTACTGTATCATGCACAGACACTGTCAATCATAGCCTACTGCAACCCAAAGGGAGCTCTTTAGAGTTGACAGCAAAGAGCATCTATTGGTTTATTTGAGTCAATGGACAGGATGAGATAATGCCAATCGTCATAGAGGTCAGAGGTTCTATATGCCCTACTTATTAGCATTACATTGCTGTTGGCCTATTTGTGAACAGCAGAACACATCTGGGGTTTATCTAACAATAGTGTAAGTCACTAAGTCTAACAAAAGTAGCGCTCCCCATGTGTTTGTGTGGTCTCACAGCATGTCAATGTATTGGTTTATTAGCTTGGGTGTTTATGTTGGCAATGCTCTACAGTTTACGGTTTACTCCCATCCTTATGTAACTTTATGGAAGAAGAGGAGGGAGTGAGAGCGAGAGAGAGGGAGAGAAAGTGAGAGAAAGAAAAACTTTTGTTGAGACCACTCAGAGCACATGTTATACTGTGCGAGAGAGTCAAGTCTCACACAACTTATATACACTGAACAAAAATATAAACGCAACATGCAACAATTTCAAAGATTTTACTGAGTTACAGTTCATAGAAGGAAATCAGTCAATTTAAATAAATTCATTAGGCCCTAATCTATGGATTTCACATGACTGGGCAGGGGCGCAGCCATGGGTGGGCCTGGGAGGGCATAGGCCCACCCACTTGGGAGCAAGGTCCACCCACTGGGGAGCCATGCCCAGCCAATCAGAATGAGTTTTTCCTCACAAAAGGGCTTTATTACATACAGAAATACTCCTCAGTTTCATCAGCTGTCCGGTTGGCTGGTCTCAGACGATCCCGCAGGTAAAGAAGCTGGTTGTGGAGGTCCTGGGCTGGCGTGATTACACGTGGTCTGCGGTTGTGAGGGCGGTTGGATGTACTGCCAAATTCTATAAAAACGACGTTGGAGGCGGCTTATGGTAGAGAAATTAACATTAATTTATCTGGCAACAGCTCTGTTGGACATTCCTGCAGTCAGCATGCCAATTACACGCTCCCTCAAAACTTGAGACATCTGTGGCATTGTGTTGTGTGACAAAACTGCACATTTTAGAGTGGCCTTTTATTGTGCCCAGCACAAGGTGTACCTGTGTAATGATCATGCTGTTTAATCAGCTTCTTGAAATGCCACACCTGTCAGGTGGATGGATTATCTTGGCAAAGGAGAAATGCTCACTAACAGGGATGTAAACAAATTTGTGCACAAAGTATGAGAGAAATAAGCTTTTAGTGCGTATGGAACATTTCTGGCATCTTTTATTTCAGCACATGAAAAATAGGACCAACACTTTACATGTTGTGTTTATATTTTTGTTTAGTATAGATTGTTTTTCCGGTGCTGCTGTTGCGAGTCTGTTTAATGTTCCATGGGCACATGCAGCTGTTCCATGTAATCATTAATAATGCAAAGGAGTGGGTTCATTCTGAGAAATGAGTGTCTGTGTTCCTAACCCTATGACTCCCCTTTCCTTGGACTGCCAGACAGACGCTCCAGTCTAAACTCTGTGTGAAGAGAGAGAGGGGAATCGGGTTACAAGAGGCCAGCCATGGCACCTTGTTTTGGCTTTTTGTTAATTTTGTCATCCGATCGCTCATTTGCATCGGTGTGACAGCTGGCAAATGGAAAACATTCGTTTGTCCAGTCTACCTGCGTGGATGGGTTTCGCTAAAGGTAGCGTCTTGTACAAACAGTGTGGTCCCTTGTAAGACAGGTGAATGGGATGGTTAGAACAGGATGCTACTGCTGAGGTTGAGACAGACAGAGTTCTTTGTCCAATCAGCTCATATTAAACCTGTCCTAGAACCAATCACAACTCTGTACTAATCTCTGTACTAATCCCTTATAAGGAGATGATATTCGCTGTGTTTTATTTATTTAAAAAACCCTATGGAAATAGCCGTCAGTTGGAAGCCATTTGTGGTCAGGCACAGTTATGGTCTACTCTCACACTGAGTGGAGTTGTAGCGAAACACTTTAATTTCCCAGGTGTGCCATACAGATGATTTTTCAGGACTCTTTCACCATTGACTCGGCTAAAACACAATTAAAAGAACGGAAGAGAGAATTAGTTGAACACTCTGGGCTGGGGATTCAAAACTGTTCCCAGCTACAGACCCATTTCACTAATACATACTGACATCAAAAGAGAAAGCTTATTTGTTTTGAGAGTCTAATGTCTTAGAAGTCACCCTTAACTAAGAGATCGCATATGTTAAGAGAGAAGGGGATAGAGGGGAAAAGGGCAATGCAGTATGTAAATGCATACTGGAGCACTGCCAACACCATGGTGCTCAGTGTTTATTCAGGAAAGTTAGACTGAATGAATTCATACTGGACAATATGCACTGAATCACAGAAACATAGTGCACTTGTGTTTTGCGCTCTCCAGTTGTGTGTATGTGTGTGTGTGTTTGGTGAATCACTATAGGCCTAACTCAAAGCAGTGTATTGTAAGTGGAGATGCAGCATGGACAGACAGACATACAGACAGACAGACAGACAGACATAGGGCCTTTTCTGTTTTATAACAGATTGCACATGAAAGGATTTCATAAAAGCCTTTCCTTTGTGGCTTGTAATTACTAGTGTGCTAATTGCTTCAAATCGCTGACATCTCAAGTGGGATAAGAATGAGAACTTCAAAGGGAAGACAACAACAGGAAAACATCAGTTTTCATAACTAATATAATGCTCTCTTTTCCTCCCACTTCCTCTACCCCTCTATTTTTCTCTCTTCGTCTCTATCTTTCTTTCTCTCTCTCTTTCTCTCTCTTTGCCTCTATATCTCCCTCTCTAACTCTCCTACTCATTTTCCTAAATAAAGTGAACAACGTTGTAACTGTGTTGTTCTGTTGTCTGTGTGTTTGCAGTACAACAGTGAGACCATGTTCCTGGGCATGCCAGAGGCTGGCCTGGACTTTGTGCCAACCAACCAGGTGGGTTAATTACTCTTCCCCGTGCTTTTGTTTTAAGTCTTAATTAAACACATCGCTAAATTAGCACCGGCTATCAGTCGCCACCATAATCAGGGACTATTATTACATGTAAACAGAGCATTTAAAAATGGTTGCAGCCTAATCAATGAAGCCGCTAAATGGTTGGGTTGTTAGAGAGCTTTTATTTTCTTCCCAGTTAGATTTACAGTT
Source organism: Coregonus lavaretus (assembly GCF_964263955.1). Classification (NCBI taxonomy): domain Eukaryota; kingdom Metazoa; phylum Chordata; class Actinopteri; order Salmoniformes; family Salmonidae; genus Coregonus; species Coregonus lavaretus. The sequence continues at coordinate 30,320,677 of NC_140010.1, read as the reverse complement.
CTACCTGATCTCATGGTTTCACTTTGCCGTAATTGGATGAATGTTGATTTTTGACCAATTACAGGGTTAATTCCACATGGTTACAGGGTTAAAACAGAAACAACTCAAAGGGTTACGTTTATGTATTAATTCTGACTGGTTAAGGTTAGGGCTATTTGGGGAAGGCTTAAAACAAAATAATTTAAAATACTGTAATGCGCTGTTTCCATTAAGTGTCATCAGGTACTCTTCCTGCTTACTAGAGCATTGTGAACTGCTGTGGTGCAGTGGTCTAAGCAGCTCGCTCTGGCTCTGAGCCTCATGAGTCCCAGTGCTGTGCCATAATTTTTGGGTGGGTGAGTGCCTACGAAGGCATATATCAACGTCCTCAGGACCTTTTCAAATATCCGAAATCGACGGCTCTTTCTTGTGACCAGCCTGAGCTACAGCCAGGCTGGGTAGAGTAGACAAGACCTGGGTTCAAATACTATTTGAAATGCTATATCTGTGCCTATTTGAGCTTGCATGACTTAATGGACCAATAGAATAGTCCCAAAACTGCAAACCCCACCAATCTGGCACACCCGGCAGGCTAGAGCAAACTATCAAATAGTATTTGAACCCAGGTCAGTTATCACTGAAGAGAGGGGCATTCATGTGTACATGTGTTGCAGGGCTGTTTCTCCCTGTATTGTAGTAGGAGAGCTACAGTAGCTATCTGCCCTGGGTGGATGGTGGATTATTTCAGGATACTGGTGGCGTGTTCCTGGTGTTGTTGGGGTTGACCTCGGGTGAAACTCATTTTGAGCGTGGAGCGTCTAACAGTGGGCTGTGTGATAAGTGTAAATACCACTCAGATAAGGCCCAGTGAACAGGCTAATGGTTAGGAGAGGCTCTCTCTCTCTGTGTGTGTGTGTGTGTGTGTGTGTGTGTGTGTGTGTGTGTGTGTGTGTGTGTGTGTGTGTGTGTGTGTGTGTGTGTGTGTGTGTGTGTGTGTGTGTGTGGGTGGATGAGGGCCTAGGCCTTAAGGGACGCAACATAATTAAATATTTATAAAGAATCGTATGTTCCTGAGGTAGCCAGATGAGAGATTCTTTCATGTTGTTATAATTTCCCATTTATTGTGTTTTAGTTCAAACACAGTGTTCCTGTCTTTACGAAATGTGTAATTAACTGATTTTGTTAATTAACTAAAGGCTTTTTGTTAATTAGCCTTTAGTCTGTAGGGAAATGTAGGTCGCAGGCAGAACAGGCGGCATTGGTATCACAAATTGCTATTAATAGGATATAGCTGTCCTAAAATAGGATATTTTCAAGTATTGTAGTGGCAGCATCATGTTATGAGTATGCTTGTCCCCGGCCGGGACTGGAGAGTTTGTCAGGATCATAAAAATATGGGAAAGGAACAAAGCCCAGCTAAAACGTTACATAAAACCCTGCCTCAGTCTTCTGAATACATAACCCTGGGATACAGTTGTATTTTTCATCAGGACAATTACACACATTTTAATGCCAAAAACAAACCAGAATAGCATTCCAATAGGTGTTAAGTGTTCCTGAATGGTCCAGTCTCTGTCCTGACTTAAATCTGCTTGAAAGTCAGAGACAAGGTTTGAATATTGCTGTCCATCAATGACTCCCAACCAAATTTACTGAGCTTGAGCAATGTTGACAATAAGAATGGATACATGTTGCCCTAAGAGTTGTGCAAAGTTCGTAGAATCTTATTAAAAAAATTCACAGCTGTAATGGCTGTCAAAGGTGCTTCCTCCAAGTATTACGTCTGGGGTGTGAAGACAAACTGTACACAATCAAGACATCTTCGGTTTAGATTTTTGATTCATTTGGAAAATGTTCTACAATTTTTCCATCACTTTGGAAATATGGAGTAGGTTATGTACGTCGGTAGGGAAAAAATCTAATTTGATAGATGTTTAGATTTTAGGGCAGCTGAATGTGAAGACTGTGTAAGGAGTGTGTATACTTTCACTAGGCACTGCAGCTCGACTTGTTGAATCTCATATTTACTGTCTGCACTAGGGACATTCTCACTGAAATAAATGATAATTAAGATAACTGCTCACTTTTGATATTTTTTGTATTTTATTAGGATCCCCATTAGCTGTTGCAAAAGCAGCAGCTCTTCCTTCCTGGTCCACACAAAACATGAAACATGACATAATACAGAACATTAATAGACAAGAACAGCTCAAGGACAGAACTACATTACTTTTTATTTTTTTAAGCACACATAGCCTACACGGGGCCCCGTGTAGCTTAGTTGGTAGAGCATGGCTCTTGCAACGCTAGGGTTGTGGGTTCGTTTCCCACGGGGGGCCAGTATGAAAATGTATGCACTCACTAACTGTAAATCGCTCTGGATAAGAGCGTCTGCTAAATGACTAAAATGTAAATATCAATACATACACACAAACTATCTAGGTCAAGTTAACACTTTTTTATTCCGTTTAATTTCTTCTCATTATGAAATAGAACTGTTATGAATTAGTTATACCTGGGAAAATAACATTTATCTAAAAAAATGTTTACAGTCAGGTTATTGAAATATTGTGTTGGGAAATTACTGTTTTTGGTTTCGTGTTATGCCACATAACTTAAAATGTGTGAAGGTGTTGTTTCAGAAGAATTCACACCTTCTTGCACGCATCTATGAAACACCCTTCACTATAGTCAGAAACACATTTACTGAGGTGTGCATGCCTGGTACATTTGTTTCACCAGAGATGTTAAAAGATGTATAATTCATAGTCATGCAATCTGAGTAATATGCTGAACCCAATCACCCCACATCTCACTTTTAACCATCTCAGGCAATGTGTATTTGACAGTATGTGAATAATGAATGAAAATCAATTATGGAAGTATACATCTGTCTAGGTCAACATTGGTATGTCATTCTGCATCAGACAGTGTTTCCAATCATTTGTGTGGACATAATTTAATCTACTGTATGCCACTCACACAGTTGTATCCATGACAACCTTTATTTTATTTACTTAAAATATTTAATCATCTACTTAGTCATAGAGATTGCCAGATGCCCCAATAACTAACCCCAAAGGGATTTGTTTATATGGTGTATTCCCATTCCAGAAGGAGAGACAACATGAATAAATAATATTTGAGGTATTATTAATATGGATATAGGGTATTGTAGAGGGAGTACTCATGAATGTATGGGGGAAATATATTTCATTATAGCACAGCTGCTTGCATTGGAGCACACACATGCCCTTATATAGTCCATGTAGTGCTAAAGTTTATATGTATTACACATGTACATGAACAGATATAGATATCCATACAATTTATGGATATATACATAAATGGAACTATTTCTGGAATAGTAAATATCTTACCATAGTGGGCTGCATTCAGTTCTCTTGAAAAATAGATTTTATCTCAATGAGGCTAACCTGGATATATGAAGGTTAGATAAAGCATCCTGATTGTCCAGAGACCAGGATGTTGCTCTTCTGTTTGTCATTGTTCTCTAGACACTAATCTAAGGCCAGTTTTACATTCCTACTCCAATGGTTAATGGCCTAATTTGAGGAGGTGGATCTGATCCTAGATCTGTGCCTACGGGTCCTTCCTTCCACCCCTCTATGACCCTGTGGTGACCCTTGACCTTTCTGTGTCCCCTCTGGTAGTTCCGTGTGCCTCCCAACCCCCATCAGACGCAGACCAGTGCCAAGCAGACTGGATCCCTGTGGAAACGAGACGACCCCACTCACTCCGATGGCCCCCGGCTACCCTGGGTAAATATACAAGAACAAATACACCACCAGTGGGTTTCAGGGCTCAGACACAAGGCAGGCACTGGGCACACTACGTCATTTCAACGTGGATAATTGGGTAATATTTGGTTGATACATTGATCAATGAGATTCCAACCTATTTTCACCCACTCAAAAAGACAGCCAAAAGTTTGTTGAATTCCAAATGTGTTAGCTATCACTTTCAACCATCTAAAAGCACAACCAAATTCCTCTATGTCTGATTTTTGGTTCAGTTGTCACTGAAATGTGTTATCACTGCGCTTTCAACCATTTAAAAGCACAACATAGTTCAAATGGGAATACAATGTCAGATATTTTGTTCATTTATACAACAACTTAATGTGTTATCCCTGTGCTATATCTAATAGCACAACCAAATGACCTGGATTGCAACTGAGATTATTAAAGTACATTGTGCAAGTGATCAATGCCATTCAAGATTCTGTGCAGATTATTATATAAATTGTGAAGATCGCCACAGACCTGCGACCTTTGCATGCTATCTTGAACATGCATGCTTTCTATGATTACATAAAATACATTTATTGTTACAGTAACTTCAAAATGTGGCAATTTTACTCATTTTAAAGTTGAATAAATACTGTTACATAAGTTTGTAAGATATTCTTAACTTTAGCCTATGTACTGTATTACAAAAGTAATATTGAATTGTGTTTGGTTGACAACTCAACCAAATATCAACATTTAAAGGAGATATATTTACCGCTTGGGTAGTTCCATCTGAGCCACTGGCTTAATCTTATTCTTTAACTTTTATTTTAGGTTGAGATGGAGATGTGAATCCATCATATATCATTTGTTAACTTTTCGACAAGTTAATAGGCTATTTACTGTATTGCAAAAGTGATATTGAATTGTGTTTGTTTGTCAGCGCAACGAAATATCAACATTTGAAGGAGATGCATCTTCAGCTTGGATAGTTCCATCTGTGACACTGAGTCTGGCTTTAATTCCAGTTTGTCTATAAAATTAATAGTTTATATGTTGGATTCACGTCTCCATTTCAACCAAAAATCTAAGTGAAAGAATAGCATTGAATCAAATCAAATCCAACTTTAAATGCACTTTAAATGCAGTTTGATTTGATGGGTTGTGGGTTTCCCACGGGGGGCCAGTATGAAGAAATGTATGCACTCACTAACTGTAAGTCGCTCTGGATAAGAGCGTCTGCTAAATGACTAAAATGTAAATGTAAATGTAGTCATATTCTTTAACTTTTTTGTTTAGATGGAGATGAGAATCCAACATATTTTTTTATTAACTTGTAGATTCCATTTGAAATCAACCAAAGCTTGAAACCCTAAGCCTATAGGTATTGTCTATTTTTTGTTGAATCCTGGGTTGAATTTAAACAATTTAAACAATTTAAATGTAATTGAAACAATTCTTTCCAAAGTGTGTTATGACAATGTTTCGACCCAAAGGTCTCTATTATACTATGAGTCAAAAAGCCTTTATTACTTTACTTTGGCATACTGAGGATAAAGAATGATTCATTATGAAAGATGACTCCCACACACACTTGCATGTTTTTTCTCTATCCCCTCACTTTCTTTCTCCCTCCATATTCCCCCCTTGTCCCAGTCTGTCCATTCATATGTCTGTCTGCTTTTCTGTTCCCTCCTAGTCCCGCTTTCATTTCACAACCAGACACACATCACACACATACTGTACTGTATATGCACTACCGGTCAAAAGTTTTAGAACACCTACTCATTCAAGGGTTTTTCTTTATTTTTTACTATTTTCTACATTGTAGAATAATAGTGAAGACATCAAAACTATGAAATAACACATATGGAATCATGTAGTAACCAAATTCTTGACCGGTAGTGTATATATACACTCACACACACACACACACGTTTGTTTTACTATCGTTGTTGGGACAAAACAATTGATTCCCATTAAAAATCCTATTTTCCCTAATCCTAACCCTTAACCTAAACTTAAGCCCTGAATCTAACCCTAACTCCTAAACCTCTAACCCTAATTCTAACCCTAATTGTAACCCTAAACCTAACCCCTAAGCCTAAAATAGCATTCTTCCTTGTGCGGACCGGCGAAATGTCAAAATATTCCTTGTTTTACTATCCTTGTGAGGACTTCTGGTCCCCACAAGGATAGTAAAACCAAAAACACACACACCTCACCCGCTCTGTTTCCTTTGGGATCAGGTCATTAGTTTTATTGGCAGCAACAGTTCTGTTCACCTTGAACCTCTCAGCAGCAGACAGAGTTGAGCAACATCACAGCACTGGATTGCTCTCAAACAGGCCAGGCAGAAAACACACCACATAATAGAATACAAACCCCTAAAACCTATCAGAGTCTGAGATCAAAGCTGTTATAGCGTTATGAATAAAAAAACATTTGAATGTAGAATCCAAAATGTTTGAATCGCTATCCCACCACAAAATATGTTTGATTCTTCATGGCCTCCCGTGTGGCGCAGTGGTCTAAGGCACTGCATTGCAGTGCTAGCTGTGCCACTAGAGATCCTGGTTTGAATCCAGGCTCTGTCGTAGCCGGCCGCGACCGGGAGACCTATGGGGCGGCGCACAATTGGCCCAGCGTCGTCCAGGGTAGGGGAGGGAATGGCTGGCAGGGATGTAGCTCAGTTGGTAGAGCATGGTGTTTGCAACGCCAGGGTTGTGGGTTCGATTCCCACGGGGGTATGAAACATTTTTAATAATAATGTATGCAATCACTAACTGTAAGTCGCTCTGGATAAGAGCGTCTGCTAAATGACTAAAAATGTTTAAAAAAATTCCCTCTTGGTTCAGTAGGCGATTGACGGTAAATGAGGTTTGGACTGTCCTTAGGTTGATTTATTCTTATATTGTGAAACCTGAACTAGTCTCACATCTTTTAGGTTTGTGCTCGGTTGTATTTGTTGAGAGAAATATACAGTGCATTCGGAAAGTATTCAGACCCCTTGACTTTTTCCACATTTTGTTACGTTACAGCCTTATTCTAAAATGGATTCAATTGTGTTTTTCATTCATCAATCTACACCCTATGATGACAAAGCAAAAACAGGTTTTTAGACATTTTAGCAAAATCTTTATCACATTTACATAAGTATTCAGACCCTTTACTCTGTACTTTGTTGAAGGACCTTTGGCAGCAATTACTGCTTCGAGTCTTCTTGGGTATGACGCTACAAGCTTGGCACACCTGTATTTGGGGAGTTTCTTCCATTTTTCTCTGCAGATCCTCTCAAGCTCTGTCAGGTTGGATGGGGAGTGTTGCTGCACAGCTATTTTCAGGTCTCTCCAGAGATGTTAGATCGGGTTCAAGTCTGGACCACTCAAGGACATTCAGAGACTTCTCCCAAAGCCACTCCTGCATTGTCTTGGCTGTGTGATTAGGGTCGTTGTCCGGTTGGAAGGTGACCCTTCACCCCAGTCTGAGGTCCTGAGCTCTCTGGAGCAGGTTTTCATCAAGGATCTCCCTGTACTTTGCTCCGTTCATCTTTCACTTGATCCTGACTAGTCTCCCAGTCCCTACCGCTGAAAAACATCCCCACAGCATGATGATGCCACCACCATGCTTCACCGTAGGGATGGTGCCAGGTTTCCTCCAGACGTGACACTTGGTATTCAGGCCAAAGAGTTCAATCTTGGTTTCATCAGAACAGAGAATCTTGTTTCTCATGGTCCTTTAAGTGCCTTTTGGCAAACTCCAAGCAGGCTGTCATGTGCCTTTTACTAAGGAGTGGCTTCTGTCTGGGCACTCTACCATAAAGGCCTGATTGGTGGAGTGCTGCAGCGATGGTTGTCCTTCTGGAAAGTTCTCCCATCTCCACAGAGAAACTCTGGAGCTCTGTCAGAGTGACCATTGGTTCTTGGTCACCTCCCTGACCAATGCCCTTCTCCCCCGATTGCTCAGTTTGGCCGGGGGTCCAGCTCTCGGAAGAGTCTTGGTGGTTCCAAACGTCTTCCATTTAAGAATGATGGAGGCCACTGTGTTTTGGGGGACCTTCAATGCTGCAGACATTTTTTGGTACCCTTCCCCAGATCTGTGCTTCGACACAATCCTGTCTCGGAGCTCTACCGACAATTCCTTCGACCTCATGGCTTGGTTTTTGCTCTGACATGCACTGTCAACTGTGGGACCTTATATAGACAGGTGTGTGCCTTTCCAAATCATGTCCAATCAATGAAATGTACCACAGGTGGACTCCAATCAAGTTATAGAAACATCTCAAGGATGATCAATGGAAACAGGATGCACCTGAGCTCAATTTCAAGTCTCATAGCAAAGGGTCTGAATACTTATGTAAATAAGGTATTTCTGTTTTTTATTTTTTATTTTCGCTTTGTCGTTATGGGGTATTGTGTGTAGATTGATGAGGGGAAAAAACAATTTAATCAATTTTAGAATAAGGCTGTAACATAACAAAATGTGGAAAAAGTCAAGGGGTCTGAATACTTTTCGAATGCACTGTAGATGGAAAAAGAGAGAGGCAGAAAGAAGTTGTTTCATTATTAATTGGCAACATTGCAGCTCGCATATTGTCGTGCCAATAAATCATATTTGAATATGAATTGAAGGGGAAGGGGGGGGGGCTGTTTCATATGATAGCTTTATATGCTGTTGAGGCAAAATGATCTCATTTTGTTGCGGCACACAAGACATATATATTGAGGCTCTATTTCTTTTTTATTTCTTTTTTGCTTTTTAATCCACGTCAATTATTTTACACAGGCTTATCTTGGGAAAATCTAAAATAGCTATTGTGTTTGTCTAAACTTTTATATCAAACTAATAAACAGTTACCAAAAAAAAAAAAAAAACTCTAATAAGAAAGTGCCTTGCCAGATTAGGCAAATGGTTTATGGGTGCTGAGTGGAACATTTTTAGGCAAAATAAAACAATAATTATTCATCATAAAAACTGTGTGTAGGCGGTGTGGGGCCCTTAAATTGGTTGGAGGGAATTCCCCATCTCCCACCCGTCTACCACACACTTCATCTGACAGCATTATTAATGATGTGTTGACTTGATATAAGTGAATTGAAATGAGAAAAAGATCTCGATATGATCAAATTCAGCAGTGGTCTTTTGAAGGTTGCTGGTCAGCACTGCACCCATCAGTTGTCACTCATCTTCAAACAGAAATATAATTTCATGATTTTATGTTGGTTGACATTGACTTATAAGTCATAAGTCCGTTTTTTTAACGCCATCGCGCACATGTTGATTTTGTCCACCCACACCAGACGCGACCAGGACACGCAGGTTGAAATATCAAAACGAACTCTGAACCAACTATATTAATTTGGGGACAGGTCAAAAAGCATTAAAGATCTATGGCAATTTAGCTATCTAGCTTGCTGTTGCTAGCTAATTTGCCCTGGGATATAAACATTGGGTTGTTATTTTACCTGAAATGCGCAAGGTCCTCTACTCCATCAACTAATCCACAGATAAAAGGGTAAACCGGGTTCGTTTTTACTAATCTCTCCTCCTTCAGGCGTCTTCTTCTTCTTTGGACTTTATATGGCGGTTGGCAACCAACTTTCAAGTGCATTACCACCACCAACTGGACTGGAGTGTGGACCTCAGTTCATCTTTCAATCACCCACATGGGTATATGCTCCTAAAAACCAATGAGGAGATGGGAGAGGCGGGACTTGCAGCACGTCAAGCGTCACAAATATAACTAAGTTCTATTTTAGTGCCTGGCTTGGCAGACGCTCGTTGACGCGTGCGAGCAGTGTGGGTGCTACGATTGAATAACATGTATGTGTACATTTATTTTGCAACGCTTGCGCACCCGACGCTCGTGCACGCGATGCGGGCGGTGTGGTCAGCATGTAAGGTGAAGACTGATAGTCTGCAACTGTTGCTAATCATAGTCATTCTAGAGGCTTGTACTAAACTAAAACTGTCCAGCCATGTCTTGCAATGTACTAAATATTTGTAATATGAATACAATATATTTGAATGGATTTAATCCAAATAGGCCCACCAGCAGGCATTTGCATAGTTCTGAGCAGAATGGGACTCAGATGGGATCAATTGAAGGCAGACCGTGGGGGAAAGTGGATATTTGTCAAATCCGTTATGATTTTTGTATTCTAACAGACCCACAATGTGGTTACTAAAAACCGATTTGGAAATATTTGGTTGTTTTTGCTGCATAATATTTAGAAATAGTCCTTTTCGGGGTTAGAAAAAATGCTAACTCCCGTTCGTTTAAGCTGGTAGCATATAGTGGCCATATAGAAAGCAGTGGTGGTACTTGAATATGTTTTTGAGTGTAATGCAGTTGATTGGTGATGATGACATAAGCATGTATTGGGGTTGACCTCTATACAAGCATTATACTCTGATTTTTACCCAAAAATAGTGTGAAATACAATACACATATAAACAATAGCCGAACAATAGGCAACATATTATACGGTGAAATTAGGAGATTCTGAATCTTTTCCCCATGGGGGGACACGTGAGTGGCGTTGCCATGATTTTTCCATTGTTTTGGTCGAGTTTGATTGATCTCTTTACCGCATCTATTGTTCTCGACTGAAAGGGACAATGGGTGATTGAAGAGAATGACAGAAAGAAAAAAAATGTTTTATTCAGGACAAGACTTGATATTAGAAAATGTGCTTACACGGGGCAATATGAAGGTTTTTGTTTTGACAAATGAATGGCAGCATGAAAGTCCTTTCAGATAAAGAACAACTACTTGGTAATAAGGCCTTCCAATACTGTCCATGTTAGTTTAGAAAGGTTTTTTCTTTAGGGTGCTAATTACCACAAGGCTGCAGCTGTGTGGGCGTACTGTATGTGTACTGTAGGGTTCTTAACTTAATCAAACAACACCTTTACTGCATATTTTTTTTACGATTCAGGGGAAGATGCTGCTTTTGTAACACTTCAAAGTACAATATGTTACCTATCTTTCTAGTTTTATTCACTACAGATGGTGTCGGTGTGTTACAATGTGAGGACAACATGAAACAACACATCGTGTTTGTCTTCATCATATTGTCCGAGACCAAATAGACTGAACAGTAACAAGTGCCACTGTATTGACCTTTGATACTGTGACCCTGGACATCCAATTCCTCACCTTTAGAACAAATGATGATAAAGTCAGTAATAGACAGGATGATACATCTCTCTCTCTCTCTCTCTCTCTCTCTCTCTCTCTCTCTCTCTCTCTCTCTCTCTCTCTCTCTCTCTCTCTCTCTCTCCTCTCTCTCTCTCTGCCTCTCTCTCTCTCTCTCTCTCTCTCTCTCTCTCTCTCTCTCTCTCTCTCGCTCTCTCTCTCTCTCTCTCTCTCTCTCTCTCCTCTCTCTCTCTCTGCCTCTCTCTCTCTCTCTCTCCTCTCTCTCTCTCTCTCTCTCTCTCTCTCTCTCTCTCTCTCTCTCTCTCTCTCTCTCTCTCCTCTCTCTCTCTCTGCCTCTCTCTCTCTCTCTCTCTCTCTCTCTCTCTCTCTCTCTCTCCTCTCTCTCTCTCTGCCTCTCTCTCTCTCTCTCTCTCTTTCTCTGTCTCTCTCTCTCTCTCTCTCTATCTACCTCTCTCTCTCTCTCTCTCTCTCTCTCTCTGCCTCTCTCTCTCTCTCTCTCTCTCTCTCTGCCTCTCTCTCTCTCTCTCCATTGGAGGTTTGTCTCTCTTCTCTGCTGTTGATCATGTGGTATGCAGCAGCACACCATCACTCTCAAATTAGGCATAATATTGCTGTGTGTCTGGCTTTTGAGCAAACAACCCAAGTTCTCCCAAGACGTTTCAGTGTTAGTTATCAGAAAACCTGAGTAAAGAGTGTTAGATGGGTGTGTTTTTCTGGGAGAGCCACATAATGTAATAACAACAACTACATCAGAACTCTGCACAGGAAGTGACAGTTATATAACTGTCATGTTTGTTGTTGTTATGTAATTATCAATGTTTTATGCCCATACTTTGAAACGTCTTTGACACAACATTGACTTGGCCTTTTACGTTCATATATAAGGTATTTCTGTAGGCCTATGTATAGTGAAAATAAAACTATTTGAAATATCAATATCAAAGTAACCCCAGGCAACAACCATTATGGCAATCTGTTTTTGTTGTTTTTATGACAGCAAAATAATGTATTGTTCCTGAAAACCTTATTGTATGGATTATGCCAACATATTTCCCACCAACCAACCAATGTTGACATCTGCGAGGGGAAACACAATCAAAATGTTGGCTTTCAGCAGAGAAGGAAAGAGAAGTTGAAGGAAGCTCATTAAAACGATTATTGCCATCTTTTAAAAGAACAGTTGGGCTGGTATTTATTTCAGTGGAGATAGGTTTTTGAACTGATTCTCTGCCTAATTGCCTGGAGTTGGCTGTCTGTCAGCTTCATTTCATTTTCAGCAAATAAAAGCTGTAAATTAGTGTTAATGAAAATCTGGGAAGGAATCAACAAGGAGATAGTAGAGGCAGAACGTACTCCTGAGCCTGACGATGAAGCTGGGAAAAAGTCACTTCTGGGGGAGAGAGAAAAATAAAACATTTCAAGTTGTATCAGAAGTGTGATTTGTTGTGCTGTCTTCTTTTGGAAAGCTTCACCAAGTTAACTGAAACCTTCAGGGTCGTATTGATCAAGAGCAATTGAATGTGTTAAATAGTTCTCTATCCCTTGATGGAAATGATTCCTCTTTCAGAGCTGTGTAGATGTAGACCTTACCTCACATTTCCTGTTGATTCGAAGTGAGTGCAGTTTGTTGCAGTGTTTACTGAATAATTAATGAATTTGCCTCAGATTTATACCGCCTTTCATCTGCCTTGGCTGTTTTACATTTTTTCCCGGCGAGCTAAAAAGGGGTCCAAAGAGATTGGGAGGGAGGGAAGGACATAGGGGTTTTAAAAGACATAGAATCCAGCACAGCCAAGTGGAACTGACTGTCAAGACCCATAAAATAAGCCTTTCGTTAGACGTTAATGAGGGAACATTTACATACATTTATCTACACTCAAACCCCTTTTTATTTAGCCTGAATCATTGAAAAACATTCCCAAATATATTTACACACATTTGTTGAAATGCTAAATGAGATTATATGTATCCTATGTGTAGTTGATCATTAATGCATTAATTAATTCAAGTAATCATGATTGCATTAACGATGATGATTAATCCTCATTGTTGGTATCGTTGATCATAGAAATTGTTCGAGGCAGTGCACATCATTAGTCCTAATTGCCTACTAATAATAGCATCAATTGATGAGGTATTTACAGAAGTCCCATTGCACAGTCTTAATAAAGACTCATGGAACCATAGTAGTCTATTAATGAAGACTAGAATGATCTGATGCAATCTGCATGTTCTGTATTGCAGTGCTGTAGTTTAGCATTAGTGTTATAATACTGTAATAATAATGAATTGAATTTATTTTCCAGACGCTCAAAGAGCTTTACATTGTACAGGGGAAACTCACCTCATCCACTACTACCAATGTGTAGCATCCACCTTTACTGTGCTCTTAGGTCTAATGTGTTTGAGTGCTCAGTTTGGTTGGACTTGCATCCACTAAAAAACATTAGCTAAATTATAAAAAAATATTATATTATTATTTCTGTAATGTTTCTCCCTCTCCTCTTCTTTTGCAGTCCTACCCAGTGCCCAGTTTGGGGGATGAAGACTTCAACATTCCCCCTATCACGCCTCCCACCATCCCAGAACACATGCTGCACCCCCACCTACCAGAGTCTGAGTCTGGTTCCTACCACCCGCTGGCCCCCTCTCACTCCCAGAGTGGCCTGCATCCCTTCCACCTGCAGGGAATGGACATGATGGGCCAGGATGGAGGGCTGTTGAGCCAAAATGGTGGCCTAATGTCCAGCACCCTGTCTGTGGTGAGTCTAGCCTGATGCCACTAGCAAGCAGTGTGCAGAGATCACTGTAAATACATACGTGGGTTTTTCTGTTCTGGATGGCAGCTGTGGGTGCAGGCATATGTTCCTCCCAGCAACAACACACCTGATCCAACTAATCAAGGGTTTGACGATTAGCCGGTTAGTTCAGTCATATGTGTTAGTGCTGGGAAAGAACAAAAACCTGGATAACCCATTGGGTCTCCGGGACCAGGATGGAAGAACAGTATTCTAATGGATGACCCATGAGTTGTCAGTTGGTTGATTAAACTTTTCCCCCTTCATTTCATTCGAAATCGAAAACAAACTGGTGGGGTGACATTCAGAAGAAATACGCTCAATGCAAGTCTTGACTTTTCAAGAAGTGGAGAAATGAAACTTAAACTTTTGGATTTGGCTTTCCTTGCAGAAACCTCATGATGTGATAGGTGACATGACTAACCGTGGTTAACTACTCTGCATAAGTATTGGACTTAATCTCCCATTCGAGTCAAAGCGAAACTTCTCACCTCCCGCTCTCAGCCAGAAGTTTTTTCTGCCCTTGGCCATGTTTACCATTTTCACTGATAAACCACAATATTATGTCTCATCAGCACCTCCACCACTAAGGGGCTACATGGTTTAACTGTGTGAGGTCTACATGCTAAATATATTTATTTCCATTAATCAGACAGGTGTAGCTGTGTAGCTCCTTGGTCCTACCAGGCAGGGATATTGAACCTCATAACCCCGTTCTTGAACCATATAACCCAATTTCCCTTTGCATTGTGGGGCTTAAAAGTCCCGCACAGTCAAAATCATGTTTTTAATCAAATGTCATGATATTTGGATGAAACCAGATCAAAGTAGGATGACCAAAGTATACAAAATTACTGTAGCTGATCATAAAGTTACTGGCCCACTCACTTGAATACAGAAGGCGGGATTATTAAGGGCTTCATGTTACATTTGTATTTTAGTCAACGCTCTTACAGAAGCAATTAGGGTTAAGTGCCTTGCTCAAGGGCACATTGACAGATTTTTCACCTAGCCAGCTTTAGGATTTGAACCAGCGACCTTATGGTTACTGGCCAAATACTCTTAACTGCTAGGCTACCTGCCGCCCCATCACATAAAGCCCCTCATTTTAATACACCAATGGTAACATCTTGTTCTCTTACCTAATTTAAATAAGTACCACCTTGTAACTATCATCACAGAAAGTGTGTTCGCAGAAGGGTGTGGTTTACATAGCTAGCTAGATAGTCTACTGTTGCCAAAATGTGACTTGTGTCAGCAAATATAATTACAGGTTTCCCCTTTCATCTGTGTCTGGTGTTAGCTACTTACTGGCTAGCAGAGGAGGTTGGTGGGAGGAGCTATAGGAGGATAGGCTCATTGTAATGGCTGGAATGGAATTAATGGAACGGAATAAAAAGTGCTGTTCATATGTTTGATGTGTTTGATACCGTTCCATTTATTCCATTCCAACCATTACAATGAGCCTGTCCTCCTATAGCTCCTCCCACCAGCCTCCTCTGCGGCCTAGTTAGGACTTCAGCCAGCATGGAACAAAAGGGGGGAAGCATCGTTCAAAACTCTGACGCAGTTGTCATGTCAACACATCTGTCAGTGCTGCTGCGAACTGCAACAGAAGAGACATGCCAAACTGAAGATGTATAAAAACTATTGACATCATTGATAGGCATTATTTATGAACATATATACTCCCCTACATATTGTGTCATTTTGGAGTCACTTTTATTTTAAATAAGAACAGAATATGGTTCTGAGCACTTCTACATTAATATGGATGCTACCATGATTACGGATAATCATGAATGAATTGTGAATAATGATGAGTTACAGAGACATAAATATTATACCTACCAAAAAATTATCACTCATCATTATTCACGATTCATTCATGATTATCCGTAATAATGGTAGCATGCACATTAATATAGATGGGTTCAGAAACATATTCTATTGTTATTTACAATAAAAGTGACTCCAAAATGACAATACATTATTTACCATTCATTTCTATTGGGCACAAAATAATCCGAAACACAACCAAAACAAACTGCAAATGCATCCAACAAGTTTGTAGAGTCACAAGCTTGATGTAGTCATTGCGTGCTAGGAATATGGGACCAAATACTAAACTTTTGACTAAATGTAATACACTATAAGTGAATTTGTCCAAATACGTGCATTCATATCTAAATGGTAAATTAGATATGTATGAAAATACCCTCAAATAAAAGGTGACGTTCTGTACTGTTGCCTCATATAAAGCATTTGATCTAAAATTAAAAGTTTTGGCTACACTGTCCAAAAAAATAAATATTATTGGTGATGTTTTGGTCACTCAAAAGGCTATTTTACATTGCAATCAGAATCACTGTGCGGGACCTTTAATGATTTCCAAGTCTGGCCATCTCAGCCTATTTTCCACTTTAAGCTAACTTTAAGCTAATCTTAGCTACCACCATATTATGTTTCACATTCACTTGGTAGCTAAAACACTTCAAAACGTGAGTGTTTTCTATTGCTCAGCATTTATAAATTACTTTTACTAAAAGGAAACAGGAGCTCGGATAGGATGACTTGCCGGCTGAAAGATTCCCCAGATTAACAAAGGGCATTTTGTTCCCGTTCACCTTAATGTTCTCACAGAACATCCATTTAGAGTGGCTATGAATTATGGTTGCCAGGCAACGGGGTCGAGAGCTTGTTGCCACGGCGAGGAATGAAAGAGGCTGGTGGATTCTATTGGTCTGGGGCATTAGCCTCCAATGGAATAGAGAGGATCCTTCCATGTCTTCTTCTATACATTTAGCCTTCATTCTCTCAGTCTCTGGCCATTCATTGTTATTAAGCACCGATAGTTGATTATAATGAACTCCATTTGATTAAGTGTTAGATTAATAAAGAAATAGTCTAAGAGAAATTCACTTCTGCTGATGTGATTTTTTCACAGAAACTGGGGACAAAAGCAATGTATCTTTTAACCTTTTAAATTGGGAAGATATTCAGAAAAATTCTGGTTCTGGGAAAACGATGTAGGTCTACAGATAAGTTGTTTCATTTCTTCTTAGTTTTAAATTGACTAAATTACTACCTCAACCCAAATTTAAATTTTTTGCTTTTTACCAGCATTCCACTACCACCAATTTCCTGTTCGTAAGGCACTAACTTGCAGTTTTTTCCATAGAAATCCACCCACATGTTATTGTATCAATAACTTATCTGTAGGCCTACATCATTTCCCCAGAACCAGAACACTGCTTTTATCCACAGTTTCTGTGAAAAAAATCACATCTGCAGAAGTGAATTTCCCTTAAGACGATTTCCCTATTAATCTAACACTTACTCAAATAGAGTTCATTATAATCAACTATCTGTGCTTAATAACAATAAATGGCCAGAGACCATACCATAAGGTATGGATTGTTACAGACAGACAGAGATAAAATAATCATTGGTATCCATTCATATTAGTATCATAATGATGACCTGGCTTGTGACTCACATCTCTGATACTTCTGAAAGTTCGCCCACGTCACCATGGAGATTAGGCTGTTTTCCACTGTTACTGGCGGTTACCAAATGGCCCAACACCAAATCACACTCCCCTCCCTGTTTTAGTTACAACCACATCACACTTTGGCCTTGATGCATGCCCTATCTGGCTGTACCAACAGTCACACATCTGTATAGGGAGAGGTGGTGTTCAGTGGGTGAGCTGCTGTAAGGGGAAAGATTGGGTAGCCTGGGTACCAGTCTGCTTTAGCCACCTTGTCATGTTTGGCATGACAACAGCAACACAAAACTGACCTTAGATCAGTATGTTGAATTGGATTTTATTGATTAAAATAATCCTTATAAAATCATGTTAAATATTGGATGCGCTATATAGATGATTGCTTTATGTTCTGGATGGGTTCCGATAATTAAATTACATTAATTTCGTAACTACATTAACTCTAGAGTACAATCAATTTCCTTCACTATGGAAAATAACATTAACTCTATACATTTCTTAGATGTACTTGTTACAAAGAAGGGACAATCTCTAAGTAGTACAGTTTACAGAAAACCTACAGATAAAAATACTGTATTGACAGCTGCTAGTTATCACCCACTCCCCCTAAAAATAGGTTTACCAGTAAGCCAACTTCATGGACTGTGTCGCATCTGTGACACAGAGGAAGAATTTGATAGACAATCAAATTCCCTCCTTGAGCGTTTTCGCTTGAGAGGATACCCCGATACCTGGCTTGATAAATCTCAATAATAAGTTCAGAGTTTGAACAGAAGCCAGTTACTTAATAAATCCCAACAAAAACAGAATAAACAGTTTTCTGTAAACTATATACTTACTTTCAATGATAGCCGTAATGGCATCAAGTCTATTGCCAATAAACATTGGCACATATTATCATCAGACTCCTCTTTAAATTCTGCCTTCCAGACTTCACCTTTATTCACATATAAATGATCATGAAATCTATCAAACATATTGGTTAAATCAGATGTGGTCAGAAGAGAGTAAAGAGGCCTTCATAAAGGATGCTTCTCCTGTAGATATTGTACCTCTTGTAGAACCATAAGGAAATGTTCTAACTTAGCATGCCCTCAGACTTCTAGGACCTATGAGATAAAGTCATGTATAACTGGCACTACTAAAGGAGTTATTTATATGTTACAGTGTTCTTGTAATAAGATTTATATTGGAGAAACATCCTCGCCTTGAAAGTACGCCTTGGAGAACATAAATGCACTGTTAGACGTCAAGATATCACCTCGCCAGTTGCGAGACACTTTATAGAACAAAATCATTCTATTAATGAATTGCGTTGCGTCGGGATCGAAAAAGTTCATCCACCATGTAGAGGTGGTGATAATGATAACAAATTACTCCAAAGAGAAGCCATGTGGATATATAAATTAAATTCTCTATCTCCACACGGTTTAAACGAATAATTAGATTTCACCTCCTTCCTATAAGCCAAATTTAGACTGTTATACAAGAACACTGTCCATATCAGATTTTGCATATCGTTTATGAGTTGGCCCCACATATTTATGAACGGCTGTGCCTGATATCCTTTGTGGTGGGCTGTCTCATGAATTGATATGATGTATTTAGGTGAGCGGACACCTGGGGCAGTTGATTTGTGAGTTGCCATTCGTGCCCACTCCCATACCCTATAATTCTGTATTTCTTTGTGACTCATTTGTAAGAAGGTAGACCAGAAAAGCCACATCCCTGATTGGAAGATGAGTGGCAACCCTGATTAGAAGCACCTGCTGCTTATCTGTTGTTCTTTACAAATGCTGTTTTGAATTAAAATACAATTGTACCTATCCCTGATGCAGTGAAAATAATTAAAAACATTGAATAATGAAGTAAGCTTTATGCAACATATTTTTGAGTGTGAACCCATTACACCTTTTTGTTTGACTGAATTTGCGGGTTTAACGCACCAGCCAAGTTTGTGGGAGAGCGCGATGGTTCTCTTTTGATCAGTATGTATGACCAACCTCAAGAGGTCATGGTGATGATATAAGCTGCTCTACTTAGTTCCCTGACTTTCATTGAAGCAGAAAAAAACAGCGAGTGAGGTGTCTCGCTTCCTCTTCCGTCTCTGATATAAGGGGTTAAGGTGTTAGTTAGCTGGAAGGGATGGATGGGGTTAATTCTCTGTAGATTATACAGTTAACAGGAGTCACCTGTCCTGGTGTTGATGTGAGCCCCTCCTCCCAAGCCTCACCTGTCGGGGACATTGTGTAGGACATTGTGTCAGGGACAATAGCAGGCGTGAGGCGTTGCTCAGGTCACCTGTCAGTCCCTATGGTAGCAGGTGACCTGGCCACGCTCAGGGAGGGAGGGGCCACACTGAGTGGGGCTATTCAATCAAAACCAAATAGACCAACATGACATTGTTCTTGTGCTGAAGGATGCAAGTTGGGATCAGTCAAGGTTGAAACAATGTTCAGTGTGTGAAGGAAAAGGAGTGAGTATATGTGTAAATGAGCAGATGTTTCAAGAGCGTTTCTAAGAGTAGGTTAACCATTGTCAAGAGTAACATTATTGTATGCCATTTTATTGCCATGTAAAAACAAATCTACACTGTTTTTTGTCAGATGCAACAAATGGTCAACTCCGATTCCCGGTACAGCAGCCATCAGCCAATGGAAGCGCTCAGACCCAGGAGCCAATCAGGCATGGGACATCAGAGTCAGCTGACCACTATCAACCAATCACAACTCAACGCCCAGTTGGGACTGAGCGGGAACAACGGTACCCATAATTCCCCATCTCCTCCTGGAAGCAAGTCGGCCACACCCTCTCCTTCTAGTTCCGTACATGAGGATGACAATGATGAATCAATAAAGGTGAGCAAAGGGATGGATACGCACAAACACACACACAAACACACACACACACACACACACACAGAGAGAGAGAGAGAACCGACACACACGCAAACACATGCACACGCACAAAACAACTAACTTCCTTATTATACAGCCACCCACCCACACACACCCACACACACACGCACAAAACAACTAACTTCCTTATTATACAGCCACCCCCACACACACACATGCCCACATACACATGCACGCACGCACATACACACACATACACCTATTTGTATAAGTCTGAGTCATCTGTAACCTTTGCGCCGTTGCATTTGTTTACCCTTTCCCTTGGAGGATGAAGTCACAGTGGAGAGCTGCTATCTTAATGCTTATGTGATTGCTCATACAATGGTGCCATTTGCCATGCAGATACAACACTATATGGAAATCAAACCAAAGGGTACTTTTCCCAAACACCGTTGCCATATTCCACACCCATATTTCCACCGTATGTTTTAACTGCAAATAACAATCCTTTGGAAAATGAAACTATTTCAATATTTTATGTGCCCCTCTGGAAAAATCCTCATGTTTAATTTAGTGGAGTATAAAATCTAATGCGGTCAACATTTCAGAAATGTGCACTGCGCTATTCAGAGTTATGGCTATTTCTGTGTTTCCAGTATAAAGCCATTTCTAAACATATTCATAAAATGATGGATAAATGTAGTCTTGTACTACCATCTGTCAAGGTCTTTTCATAAAGATACCATTTCTATTTGTTTGTAAACTCTCACACTCAGGGTCATGTTCATTATCTCACAAAGAAAACAAATTGTTTTAAACAGTACATTCCTATTGGACAAGATCAGCTAAATAGACCTAAATATTTATGAATGTTCTGGAAAATGTTAGGAAGGATATACAGTCTGCATTTTAAATAGTGCACTGAGTTTTAAGGAAAAACTCTGGGCCAGTGTACTGTACATAGCATATCCACTATTAAAGTCCATTCTGATCTATTTAAACAATCAACACTCACTCTTAACTCAATCCCTCTACACACACTCTTCCCTCTCCAGAAGCACATTTAGTCTGACCATCTCTTCCTTCTCTCTTCATCAGGCAGAGAAGCGACCGGCAGCGGTCGATACTCCCAAAAAGCCCAAGACCCCCAAGAAGAAGAAGAAGAAGGACCCCAACGAACCCTCAAAGCCAGTTTCTGCCTACGCCCTGTTCTTCAGAGACACCCAGGCAGCCATTAAGGGCTCCAACCCCAATGCTACCTTCGGAGAGGTATCCAAGATAGTGGCCTCCATGTGGGATGGCCTTGGAGAGGAACAGAAACAGGTACGACACCTATAGTACAATGCATCCTCATACCTCCTCAGACCTCTTCATATACAGTTCCTTGTTAGACTTCATTAGACAGGATAGATTAGAATATGCACTGAGTATACCAAACTTTAGGAACACCTTCCTAATATTGAGTTGCAGCCCCTTTTGCCCTCAGAACAGCCTCAATTCGTCAGGGCATGCACTCTACAAGGTGTCGAAAAGCGTTCCACAGGGATGCTGGGCCATGTTGACTCCAATGCTTCCCACAGTTGTGTCAAGTTGGCTGGATGTCCTTTGGGTGGTGGACCATTCTTGATGCACACTGGAAACTGTTGAGCGTGAAAAACCCAGCAGAGTTGCAGTTCTTTACATAAACTGGTGCGCCTGGCACCTACCACCATACCCCGTTCAAAGGCACTTCAATATTTTGTCTTGCCCATTCACCCTCTGAATGGCACACATACACAATCCATGTCTCAATTGTCTCAAGACTTTAAAAAACGTATTTAACCTGTCTCCTCCCCTTCATCTACACTGATTGAAGTGGATTTAACAAGTGGCATCAATAAGGGATCATAGCTTTCACCTGGATTCACCTGGTCAGTCTATGTCATGGAAAGAGCAGGTGTCTTATTGTTTTGTATACTCAGTGTATTAGATTAAAAAATAGTAGAATATAACTTTATTGTCCTCACAAAATTAGGGAGAAAAAGTTTATAAAAACCCCAACATTAAATCCTTTTCACGGTTTCACAGTATAAATAGCTAGTGGCTCTCCCTGGTCCTGTGGCTCTGCTACTGTGGATGCTACTGTGTGTTTTGACTTACAAATGGACTCTTGACTAAAGCAAATGGAAGAGAAAGCTTTTACATATTTATTCTAGTACGCACTGTGCTATTGTCCTATTACACACACACACTCTCATGCAAACACACACACCTCCAGTTGGGCGTAGAGCAGCACACAGAGAGGAGCGTCGCAGTGAAGGTGGAGGAGGATGTCTGTCTGAGGACAGAACAGTGTACTTCCTGGAGAGAGAACAGCAACAGCTTGGAGGACAAACAGACAGACAGACAGGCAGACAGACAAAAACAGACAGATGGATGGATTGTGAGAGGAACAATCTAGTTCTATATACATTGGAAACCTTTTGAGTATTATTTAGATGCACCCAACTACAGCTGTGATGCTTTATTAAGCATCATAATAGCTTCATAGTACATAAACACTAACCCTGGTAGATGGGTTTCTTTCTAGGAATGAAGTAGTTTGGCAACTGAAGTACAATGTTTACTGTTCTGTCTTTTATAGGTGTACAAAAAGAAGACGGAGACTGCCAAGAAGGAATACCTGAAGCAGCTGGCAGCATACAGAGCAAGCCTGGTCTCACAGGTAGGTACCAGTACCAGACATAACCTGGGAATAATTATTCATAAGGGCTGTAGTCAGTTGACTCTCTATGACTCTTATAAGGTAACACTGTTGTGCTCTGTCTCTCCCTCTTCCATCTCTCGCTTTCCCATCTCTGTCTTTCCTTCTCCTTCGCCCTTCTTTCTTTCTCTATCCTCTCTCTCTCTTTATCTCTTACTCCCTCCCTCCCACCCTCCCTCCCACCCTCTCTCTCTCCCTCCCACCATGTGGCTCCCTCCCTCCAGAGTTACAATGAGCCAGGTGAGGTCAAAGTGTCCCAGGCCTCCTCCATGCTGGGGCCCAAGCCCCCTGTGTTCCCCGGATCAGGCCAGCAGCACCCCCACCCCCATCACTCCCACCCCAGCCTCTACATGAGCCACCCCTACCACCACCAGAGCCACCACCCCCACCCCCACCACCAGCAACAACAGACCCAGCAGCACCAGGCCGGCCTCAGCCCCCACCTGTCCCCCCTCCAAGGTATCTCCCGGGGGGTGGCTCCCCGGCCCAGTGGACCCCATTCAGGTGGAGTGTCTCTGGGCAGCATGGCGGCGGTATCCCCCCCTCCCTTCCAGATCAGCCCGCCGCTCCACTCCCACTCCCACCTAGGAATGCACCACCAGCAACAGCTCGGAGGACACCCGCTGTCTCTGCACTCACCCTCAATGGGACAGGTGAGTTGAACAGACACACACACACACACGCCCAAATGCATACAAACACACTTATGGCCCAGGTGAGTTCAACACACGCAAAACACACTCTCAGGTGCACACACACTTATTATGAATATTGTGGTTATACACTCAGACATGGTCACCTACAATGTACAGCTACACACACTTTACACATACATGCATACATGATGCAAGCACATGAAATGGAGAGTGTGAGGGGTGTGTGAATGTATGATGGGTATGTATGTTATAGACCAGTGGTTCTCAACTAGTTTTAATAATAATAATAAGCCATTTAGCAGACGCTTTTATCCAAAGCAACTTACAGTCATGCGTGCATACATTTTTGTGTATGGGTGGTCCCGGGGATCGAACCCACTACCTTGGCGTTACAAGCGCCGTGCTCTACCAGCTGAGCTACAGCGGGACTCAAATTGAACCAGGTTTTCTCAGTGGCGATTCAATATTCGCATCGTGATTTTTTGTTGTTGCCAAAATGCAATCAGGAAAACTATGTTTAATTCTATTTTGATAGTAAATGTACCAATTATATGACAAAGGAACAACAGTTCCACCTTTTTCATTGTCAGTAATTCCATGTTTCCCATATTCTTGATGAAGAATGTTAAGCTCACTGGTTTGAGACCACAACATCAACCAAACCCGCTAAATAGCGCTGCTAATACCTCTATATTGAAAATAATGTGATTGAAGAAAAACAGTTCAGAGGTGAAATTATTTAAAAATATCGGTTCATTTTCACTTCTACACACTTTCTACCTGGTTTTAGTCGTTTAAGTTCAGACTGGAGTATTTTTCATAAAAAGTTAGTAAATAAATGTTTTATGTATTTATTTACTCAGACACGTTCAAAACCCACCAGTTGAGAATCACTGTTATAGATGATTAATTTCCATGTTATTTCCAGTTATATATGGTCCCTTCATGATGTTCCTTCAGTGCCAGAGATTGAGGGCAAGCTAGGATGTATTCATATCTGCCAGCCTAATACTGTACATTCAAATTACACACGCACACACACACACACACACACACACACACACACACACACACACACACACACACACACACACACTCTCACTCTCTCTCTCTCTATCCCTCTCTTTTCCTTTCTCTCAAAAACACAACTCCCCTACACACACACACACACACAGACAAACACAGACACAACCCCCCCACACACACACACACACACATAGCCACACACACACAATCCCCCATTTTCCATTTTCTCCCAGTAATAAACAAATGCATTAGGCTGAGGATGTTATATAAGGTCACCAACAGCAGCACATTGAGATTGATGAATGCATCAGTGGTGGAGACAAAACGCCAGGCAGGCAGGGCTATCTGATGAAGCCAGTCTAGCAGACAGGACAGGACACATACACAGGAAATGAGATGAGTTCTCTGTAGGGGCTAGTCAACAACGCAGATTGGAAAAAGGGAAGTGGACCTCTCTCTCTCTCTCTCTCTCTCTCTGGACCTTAGAGTTATATATAGAGTACAAGAATGCAAACTGTACATATGTCCTCAGAATTGTAGTTAAAAAGCAACTGACCCCTTCAGAGGTTACATCACCCATCCGTTTCTATACACAAAAACACCAAGATTCGCTGCCTAACTAATGCAACAGACATTTTGTGCATTGTCCTGAGAAAATGAAACAACAACAAATAAAAAAAATCAACAACCACAGAAGAGATGTCCAAGAGAGGGCAGTGTGTAATATTAGATGTTACTACAGGATCAGCCTTACTCCCTGTACAATCTAACATGACCCACTGTCCATTCCCTTTGGTGTACTATAGGGTGGTGTCATTTGAGAGGGACATTAGTTTGATAAGAGGACCATGTTATCAGGTATCAACGGGACCAGGTCGTTATGGAAACAGGTATCCAGGGGAACAGGTGACATACCTCTTCAGTGAGAGAGAACACTCACCTCCTGATCTCCTGAGCGTGGTACTTAGAATGAGTAACAAAACAATGGTTTGTGGGAGATTCTAGGTAAAGGCTAAAGGTGTTGGGGTGAATGATAGTTTTCTATGCCACTCACTTCCTAGACGAGTTAAATCAATATGGAGGCTCCTCAGCCTATCCAAGTAGTTAGACTGTGTCCTACCACTCTCACCTGTCCAATGTGTGCAGGTGACTTAACCTTCTTAGAAGATAGAACATAAAGGTAGCATGTTTATACTGTACACAAAAAGGTGCTATCTAGAACCTAAAAGGGTTCTTCGGCTGTCCCCACAGGAGAACCCTTCAAAGAACCCTTTTTGGTTCCAGGTAGAACCCTTTCAACAGAGGCTTCTACATGGAACCCAAAAAGGTTCTACCTGGAACCAAAAACGGTTCACCTATGGGGACAGCCGAGGAACCCCTTTGGAACCCTTTTTTCTAAGAGTTTAGCTTTGACATTGAAGACTTGAGGTACAGTATTCACTAAGCATGTGGGAATCGTAGTTTTTTTTTTTTTATAAGAGAAGGAACTGCCATTTATCTCCTCTCAGCAGGCAAATGAAGTGTTGCTGATCGAAAAAAAAAAAATAGAGGGGGAGGAGGGTGTAGAAGGGTGCCTCAGTCTTCATACAGATTAGAATATGAATTAGTCTGAAGTCCAATTTTAGATGCTTGTATGGGGCTGCCTGTATGTCTGTGTCAGTCCATGGAGAAAAGGGGGGAAGAATAGTTAAACAGAGGTTTGGGTTTGGTTGCTACTAAGCCCCCAGCGCTCAGATCCCTCTTTTATTGGGGACTTTTAAATCCCGCGGGGAGTAATAATCCTCCCTCGCTCAATTTTGCATATTTTGTTAGGGGGAAGAAGAAGAAAAAACGCCAGGGCCCAAACTTTTTCCCTTAGTTAAGAGAGTAGGGAAAGGGGGGAGGATGAGGGGGAGGAGGGAAGGGGGGGTGGGAAAGAGAGAGAGAGAGAGATACAAAAGGGGCAGATGGGGCCTTTGTGATGGAGTGAAGGAGAAGAATTTGTGGAACAATGCCTGAATAGGTGGGAGTCGGAGGAGGGGGAAAGAGAACTCAGCCACCTGCTGTCCCCTCTCTTTCAGAGCAGAGCTCGCAGCGTAGCGGGCAGATTAACTTCCCTTTCATAGAGTAGTCTCTCTCTCTCTCTCTCTGTCTTTCTCTCTATCTCTCTGTCTCTCTCTGTGTCTTTCTCTCTGTCTGTCTTTCTCTCTCTCTGTCTTTCTCTCTATCTCTCTGTCTCTCTCTGTGTCTTTCTCTCTGTCTGTCTTTCTCTGTCTCTATTTCTCTCTCTCCCCCTCTCCTCTATCTCTCCCACTGCTCCCTCCCTCCCCCAATAAAAAAAAGAAAAACCCTTCAAGAAACCCCAACATTAAAATGTCTGCTCGCCTAATTAAAATAACTACTCCTTTTTTACTCCCCATCTTCCGTCTCTCCCGCTTCCCCAGCTAGTTAGGGTCTACCCCCAGCTAGTACACTCTCAGGTCTACCACTGACCCGCTATAGGGAAGCTCAGTCCAATAACCAATTCCAACAATGACGATGCACTCATGAGTCATCGTGTCTTGACAGTTATCCACAAGCTAGCTGATCTGTTGCTCTTACACATCACTGCATGTGACTTGTATTGGCTGTTACTGTTTTTTTTTGTCAGAGACATCAGTGTCATGGGAATTGCGTGCTATGGACTCAGACTCCATAACCACCTGTGAGATTCTAACCATCTGTATGTAAATGCAAGGCGCTCATCCTCTAGTCTCCAAGTCTGGTTTTTGACTGACATTAGAGTCATAGAATTCAATAGAATGCGTCTCCTGTGCCTCTTCTACCATTTATTATGAATAGACTGATTTGTAACTCATCCATGACCAAGATGGCTGCCATTATCGACACATTCTAAAGTCTATTCCTTAGTCCACTGGTCATTTTATGTACACTAGTATGTGGACACCTGCTCATAGAACATCTCACTCCAAAATCATGGGCATTAATATTGAGTTGGTCCCCCCTTTGCTGCTACAACAGCCTCCACTCTTCTGGGAAGGCTTTCCACTAGATGTTGGAACATTGCTGCGGGGACTT
This sequence comes from Coregonus lavaretus, assembly GCF_964263955.1. Classification (NCBI taxonomy): domain Eukaryota; kingdom Metazoa; phylum Chordata; class Actinopteri; order Salmoniformes; family Salmonidae; genus Coregonus; species Coregonus lavaretus. The sequence goes on along the minus strand of NC_140010.1, from coordinate 30,293,135 downwards.
GCTTCCATTCAGCCACAAGAGCATTAGTGAGGTCGGGCACTGATGTTGGGCGTTTAGACCTGGCTCGCAGTCGGCATTCCAATTCATCCCAAAGGTGTTCGATGGAGTTGAGGACAGGGTTCTGCACAGGCCAATCAAGTTCTTCCACACTGATTTCGACAAACCATTTCTGTATGGACCTCGCTTTGTGCACGGGGGCATTGTCATGCTGAAACAGGAAAGGGCCTTCCCCAAACTGTTGCCACAAAGTTGGAAACACAGAATCGTCTAGAATGTCATTGTACTGTATGCTGTAGCATTAAGATTTCCCTTCACTTGAACTAAGGGGCCTAGCCCAAACCATGAAAAACAGCATTAGACCATTATTCCTCCTCCACCAAACTCTACAGTGGCACTATGCATTGGGGCAGGTAGCATTCTCCTGGCATCCGCCAAACCCAGATTAGTCCGTCGGACTGCCAGATGGTGAAGCGTGATTCATCTCACCAGAGAACGCGTGTCCACTGCTCCAGAGTCAAATGGCGGCGAGCTTTACACCACTCCAGCTGGCGCTTGGCATTGCGCATGGTGATCTTTGGCTTGTGTGCGGCTGCTCGGCCATGGAAACCCATTTCATGAAGCTCCCGACGACCAGTTCTTGTGCTAACGTTGCTTCCAGAGGCAGTTTGGAACCCGGTAGTGAGTGTTGCAACCGAGAACAGACGATTTTTACGCGCTACGCGCTTCAGCACTCGGCGGTCCCGTTCTATGAGCTTGTGTGGCCTACCATTTCGTGGCTGAGCCGTTGTTGCTCCTAGACATTTCCACTTCATAATAACAGCACTTACAGTTGACCGGGGCAGCTCTAGCAGGGCAGAAATTTGACAATGACTTGTTGGAAAGGTGGCATCATATGACGGTGCCACGATGAAAGTCATTGAGCTCTTCATTCCACTGCCAATGTTTGTCTATGGAGATTGCATGGCTGTGTGCTCGATTTTTTACACCGGTCAGCAACGGGTGTGGCTGAAATAGCCGAATCCACTAATTTGAAGGGGTGTCCACATACTAGTGTATCTCTATGAGTAGAATAACACGGATAACACTGGAAAACATGGAATCTAAGGGTCTTTTTTCTTTTTGTTTTCCAGGGATTCCCTCTCCAGTCAGAATTCCAAAACATGCTCAACTCGTCCGGTGGGCAGGGACTGTCCCCATCCATGGACTACAGACAGGTGTGTCGGAATGGGCCCAGCCAGCACCTCGACTGGACCAGCGAATACTGTGGCAATGGGTATAAATACTCATCCTTATTATATAGTATGACAAAACAGAATGGAGAAACATAGCAGATATGAGAGTAGGAATGGAGTTTATGCTCAGTATGACCTTTAAGGACGGTTTCCCAGAAATAGAGGAAGCCCAGTTATGGACTAAGAAGTACTTTGAATTTCTCAATTTTCTCAAGCTTTGTATTACAGGAGTAGGCTTAATCCTTGTCCAGGAAACTAGCCCTTTATGTATTGGTTAAACGTCTGTTAATTAGAACAAATGATTTTGTTTCACTCTTCCAGTCTGAACCCAAGTTGCAATTAATCAAACTTACTCTATTTTAAATGTGTTTCATAACATATGTTAAGAAACATTGATTGATTATTATTAATTATTATTTGTCATTGTTCCTCCCTCTTACCTTCCTTCAGAGCTCTTCAGAGAGACAAGACTCTGTTCCTGACCTGATCTGACCTCTAACCTCTACACACCTCCACTCAACCACCCCAGGACCGGATCGCAACCAGACCCGGTCCACATTCGGTCCCATTCTGCATTCACTGAACCAAGGCATGATTGTCCACTCCCCCAGTAGAAACTCCTTGACCACCACCCCCCACTCTGGCTGAACCATCTGACCACCTGAACGTCACTCAAAAACAAGAAAGGCATAAGCACATATTGCAAAACATCCATATTTTGATATTTGTGGTTCTTTATGTTCTACCTTGAAAATAATCATACTGATGTCATGAGTGGGTTTCAGATAGTTTTGTAACACACACCCTCCCCTGATATTAGATAAAAATGTCAAGTTTAAAGTTCTGGACTTTAAATGTTGTATGGCCATAAAGGCACAAAGAAAATGTGTTCAAAGAGGTGAACGAATAGGCAGCACTGTCCTATCTACTGATGTGTCATTGGATCGTTACTGATATATCGTTGGATTGTGTTTTGAGGAAGACAAGCTGATGACCATTGTTGATCATGACCATTGTTCAAATCCCAGAAGTTAATTTAGCACTTAGGGTCTTTTGGGTCATTTTTTTTCCACACATAGCCAGATGTAAACCAAAACCCCAAACTAACTGACTTTTTGAAAGGAAAGACAAGATAGGTTTTATCCTTTCAAAGAAATTAACAAAGAACACGTATTATATTTCTATCACTCTTTCCCTCTCTCTCTCTCTCTCTCTCTCTCTCTCTCTCTCTCTCTCTCTCTCTCTCTCTCTCTCTCTCTCTCTCTCTCTCTCTCTCTCTCTCTCTCTGCTACTGGACTGCCTTAGAGACTGTTGTGTGTCTTTGAGCAGAGTTGTGTTGCTCTTTCTAAACTGATGATGATGATGTTCATAGGATCCTCTGTGGACTATGCCTCGGCTGGTTAGTATAGCCATCACCTCAAGCTGTACATAGAAGTTTGTGTTACTCTTACTCCTGGAGTATAAAAACAGAAGCTTTTTTTCCAAGTGCAGTGTGATTGGGAATTGGATCACACCGGTTTTAATTTAACTATCAAAGATGAAGGGAAATTGATTAAACAGCTTTTATAGCTGTTTGGATTTTATTGGGCGTAAGAATTGTCAATATAATGATATTTGTAAGATAAAACTTGGTAAATCAGTTGTTTTCATCCTCTGAAATAACGCCGTAAACTTTGGCTGACCTTTACCTGGAAAACATCACAAAATATGAGTTTTGTGAAAGTAGACATGTAAAAACAAATTTCTGGGCATGTTGATTAAATGGATTGTCATCCAACTCCTGTATCTGAGGTTGCTTTTCTTTATCAGCAGAAAGCGTCTAATAATGAGAGAATGAGATTGGTAGAGACAGATTGGTAGAGTGGCGATATATAACCCTGACATCTGGCTTGTCATCGCTCTTCTGATCACTCCATCTCTCTCTCTCTTTCTCTCCATAAAGTCTGTTCATCATGCTGCACCTATTTATGAAACAAAAACTGTGTTTTTTTAAGCCCTATTGTTTAATAGCGTTGATGATGGCTGTCTTCTCTGTTCCATTTGTGTTTCTTTCTTTTGGCAGAAAAATGTCTCCAGGCAACAACAATGTGAAGAATTGTATTCTTATTTTTAGTTTCTAATGTGTTTGAAAGAAATAAAGTCAAACCTGCATTTTTGTGCAGTAATCACTCACTTTTGGATTCCCTGTGTTTTTATTTGAACCTAAAGTGCCTTAGGGATTGGGAGAACATAGACAACTGAGTCCTAATTGTGTAAATCCTCGTCTTAGAGTATGTGTCGACTAAAAGTAACAATTTCTGCTTTATCGTGAAGAAGAAAATACTTCTATGAAGATGATTTGTTTTGTTACTGTAAACTCGTAGTTATAGTGATTTAGTTTGAGTTGGATTTATTTGCACCGAAGAAAACAAGTGATAGACAACAATACAGACAAAAACAAATTAAAAATAAACGGTGTGCAGGTGTGGTTGGAAGCCCAAAGGCTTATATGAAAACCACACCACAAAAAAACAATATACAATACATAAGTATCATAATCTCTGTATTTCAGGGAAGAAAAATACTTTAAATTCAGTCTTCTACTGTGTTATGTTCTGTACAATTCCAATACTGATGTACTGTATACTCTCACAGCCAGCACAGTAATAATTGATCAATATGGATCAAGAGATCATTGAACACCAAATAAGCAGCTGTCAGTATCATCTCACCAGACCCTTTGGTACATGGTGTCCTTCTGGTTGGTCAGTTTGACCAATATAATATCAGCTAATATTACGATTACCAGTAGTACGTTTTTGGATCATTATCAAAATGGACCTAGTGATTGTGATTTCCTATTTAGAAAAAAAGGGGAAACTGTTCCAATAGTATTAAAGTTTCAAAGTACAATATGTATGCTCTGTCTATCAGTACCACGTTTGTTTAAGCAGAGAACAATAGTGTGTGTTGTGGGTGGGAGGTTGTCTTGTGTTCCTCGTGACTCCATTCCATCTATCTATCTATTTTTTTACAAGTTACTCTTAACAACTATTTAATCTTTCCATCTGACCAGTGCCTATGAATGAATATACCATGCCCTAGTCATGTACCCTATAGACTAGGAGTAGCCAACCCTCCTCATGGAGAGCTACTGGGTATGCAGGCTTTTGTTCCAACCCTACTTTAACATACCTGATTAAGCTGATGAAACACCTGATGGGCAGCTGATTAGTAGACTCATGTGTATATTCAGCAGGGCTGGAGCGAAGGTCTGCAAACCCAGTAGTTCTCCAGGAGGAAGGTTGGCCACACCTGCCATAGGCTGGCCTGAACTCTGCCCCCGCACATCTGACTTTATATAACCTCCCTGCTGTTATTTTATTTTACTGCTGCTCTTAATTATTTGCTTTTTTTATGTTTTTCTTAAACTGCATTGTTGGTTAAGGGCTTGTAAGCATTTCAATGTAATGTCTACACCTGTTGTATTTGGCGCATGTGGCAAATACAATTTCATTTTATTTTATTTGAGGAAGACATCAGTAGCCATGCACTGCCCTCTGGTGACCATAAAAGAGAACTATATGTAAACCAATTGCATTAGCAGTGAATACATGACCAGAAGGGGGAGCTAGAGCTAATGATATAGTACAGGGGTACTCAACTCTTACCCTACAAGGTCTAGAGCCTGCTGGTTTTCTGTTCTACCTGATAATTAATTGCACACACTTGGTGTCCCAGGTCTAAATCAGTCCCTGATTAGAGGGGAACAATGAAAAATGCAGTGGAACTGGCTTCTAGGTCCAGCGTTGAGTTTGAGGGATATAGTACATATACATTTCTGAGGGTTGTGGTACTGGTGGGGGTGTGACTGGCCTGATCCGGGAAACGGGAGACTTGGGCCCCACCATGGAGGCCCTGGGATACTTTGACCTCACCAGGCTAGCCTCCTTGTAATTCTGGAGGGAAGGAGAGGAGAGGAGAGAGCGCTGCAAGACTTTTCACCTTGTGTGGGACAGTCACCTCCAAAATGATTGGCACCCTTGATAAACATGAACAAAAATAATGTATAAAATAAATAATACCAGTACTGAGCTACATTGTCATTTTCCAACATGGGGAATATATTTTATTTTATTAATGATTCAATGGAATCAAGCACATTTTTTAAAATATCAAATTATAAAAACACATTTTCAAAAAACTAAGTGATTTGGCACCCCTGTTTTCAATACTTTTTTGGATCCACCCCTTGCAAAGATAATGGCACTGAGCCTTTTTCTATAATGTTTAATGAGATCGGAGAACAATCTCATCTTGGAGAACATTGGGAGGGATCTTAGACCATTCTTCCATACAAAATCTTTTCAGATCCTTGATATCCTTCGGTCTGCGCTTATGGGCTGCCCTCTTCAATTCAAACCACAAGTTTTCAATGGGCTTCAAGTCTAGAGACAGATGACCATTCCAAAATGTAGATTTGATGGTCAATTAACATTTTCTTGTAGATTTTGATGTGGGCTTGGGGTCATTGTCTTGCTGGAAGATCCACTTGCGGCCAAGTTTCAGCCTCCTGGCAGACGCAACCTGGTCTATGGCTAAAATGTCCTGCTACTTGTTAGAGTTCATGATGCCGTTGACCTTAACAAGGGCCCCAGGACCAGTGGAAGCAAAACAGCCCTATAAAAAAAATTAAGATCCACCACTGTATTTTACAGTAGGTATGAGGTTATTTTCTGCATATGCATCCTTCTTTTGGTGCCAAACCCACCGCTGGTGTGTGGCCAAAGAGCTCTATTTTCGTCTCATCTGACCAATGCACCCGGTGCCAATGCAATTTAGCAAACTCCAGGCGTTTCAGTTGTTGGTTGCTCTCAATAAAGGCTTTTTTTCTTGGAACCCTTCCAAATAGTTTATTGGCATGAAGGTGGTGTCTAATTGTAGATTTGGAGACCTGGGGCCCAATTCCGATTTAGGAAAGTATTCCTTTCTTGCTCACACCTTTCCTATGCAGTTCTCAGTAGTTGGTATTCAGACTTACCTTATAAACTTGCGTAACGTTTTTTGCAGGCGTGGTTCCCTTGCGTGTGCTGAATAAATGTAATTAAACTGCTGAAAACCCTTCCACTTGCTGGCCAACCGATTTTCTCGTGGAGTTTTCATTCAATAGGGTTTTCATTACATGTATCTTAAGCTATGCCTTTAAATATGGTGTACCTTTAATTCGAATTTTGTCGATGGACTAGAATACATCGAAAGAAGGGGTTCAGAAAATAGGGATCAATGAAAGAATGCCATCTATGCATCTTCGTCTCATTTCAACACCAATTGGAAATTTTAAAATACTCTGATTTTAAATGGAATGGAAAGGATAGAAAGGTAAATGGAATGGAAAGGAATAATGCAAAATGTAAGCTACAAATTGAAGAAAACGAACACTAAAGTGACAGTTAAAAATGTATGTGGGTATTACTGAAGGTGGCTCCCAATAGTGGCTAATATTTAACATGATACAAATTGTAAGATAAAACAGAGAAAAGCCCGGGCATAGGCTATAATTAAAACATTCTAAAACGCATACATCAACTCGGCAGGTTCAGCCCTACAGAAGCCTATATCTTGGATGTCCAAATTTCATCCAAGCAAATTATGAGGACACACAATTACAATTCTGAATAATGGCACAGCTATTTAAAGCCTATTTCACTGTGGAAAAGGTGCGGCAATACATGTCATGTTGATATGATTTTCAGTTTGCTTCCATATGGCTGGTTTCACATTTGTCTCCAGGGATCATAAGGAAAAATAATCTAAAACAATTGCTACAATGCCTTGCAAAAGTATTCATCCCCCTTGGCGTTTTTCCTATTTTGTTGCATTACAACCTGAAATTTAAATTGATTTTTATTTGCATTTCATGTAATGGACATAGTCCAAATTGGTGAAGTGGAATGAAAAAAATAACTTTTTTCAAAAGATTCTAAAAAATCAATAATGGAAAAGTGGTGCTTGCATATGTATTCACCCCCAAAATAGGAAAAATGCCAACGGGGGTGAATACTTTCGCAAGCCACTGTATGTGTATTTACTATCCCCTTCTCTAAGCTAATGCTCATTTACCTAGCTCTTATCAATAGCTCTTATCCATTTATAAAATAGAGTGCATGGACAATGTTGTTATTTCTATCAGAAAAAAGAAAGTCGATTATTTTTCCACTTGGAACTGGCAGGTTTGCTCGACCTTATTCATGGTTTCGTCGAGCTTAAAGGTGGTGGAATTATGAAGCAATTAAGTCAAGGTCAGAAAACAGCTTATCTGCAGACACACCAGCACACCTTCATTTCTTAGATCTCCACCCCGAACTAATAGCGTGTGAATAGCATGCTATTTTCATGCTTAAATTCAAGGTCAGAATACGCATAGAGATAAGAGTGCATAAAAAGGGAACTACGTTCCATTTACGTGTGTTTAACTCGGGTCGGAATCGGGGCATTGGTGACCCCAAGATGCGACCAAGTCCTGTAATTCTCCAACTGGGACCCTGGGATTTTTCTTTGCCTCCCAAACCATCTTCCTCACTGTGTGTGGAGACAACCTACACGTACGTCCTCAACCAGGGAAGGTTACCACTGTTTTTAAACTTCCTAATTAATGCCCTAATAGTGGTATGTGGTATATTCGTTTTATAAACAATTTTTTTGTACCCATTGCCTGACTTATGAAGGTCAACAGCCATTTGTCTATTTTTGTTTGTGAGTTCTTTGCCTTTCCCTATGGCGATGGATGACAAAGGGATTGTATATGTGTGTTATCAGAGATACTGTAGATAATGATGAGCTGGTCTTACAATCGGACGCCCTAACAATGGGAGACGTTGTCCCAAAGACGGGAAGGCAGGCGGTCTCCTTATCGGTCTGCTTATTGCTGTATTCCCGCTTGGACAGATTTTGATGGGAGTGGACCCTCTCGCTTCGCCTCTTCCTCTCTGGTATTACCTCATTTGTATACCTCTGGTAAATAGGAAGCCATGGAAGACCACACTAATAGAGATGTATGGAGATCACAACTTTTTATCTATGCCATTATGGTGTCTGTGACAGCATGGGCTGTGCCATTGAGTCTCCATTTTAAAGTAGTCCATTTTCTTCTTCTTTTGATGTTTGAAAAAAGTGTCAAGCTAATATTGGTGACTTACCACCACCTGCATTGCTGGAGTCTTGAACCAAATGTTGTGTGTCATTCATTTATTGTGGCCAGTTGATAGATGGTGGTCAAATAGCTTAAAGCCATTTACAAACTAGGCAAACCAATGCTCTGATCACTGACTGATCGCTCCCAACCCAAAGGAATCCTCTCCCAGTTTCCTTCTTTAAAATGGTGGAAGCCCTCAATGGCAATGTCCATGCTAAAACTGGTTATTTCCAAGCAATGATCTCTATGGCCACAATACAGTTGAGATTAACATAAAAAAGTAGAATGTTTATGCAGATTTTATTTCTAAGAATCTATAGGGGTGCCAAACATTACTTGTTAAAGAAAATCTATATTTCTGGGTAATATATTATTTGATACAATAGTTTCAAATAATATAATTTAACCTGACAGTATTTAGAATGATTTATTTTAGTCTTTTTTCCTCATCTTTATCAAGGGTGCCAGTCATTTTGGAGGTGACTATGTTAAAACTGTCATGATGTATTCATTGCGGTTTTCTAATGCTCTATGTAACCGTTTTGCCATGTTCACTTTACACTCAGACATCTAGGCCTAATATAAGCATTATGATGAGTTATACATCTCTACCACTCACACAAATTCGAAATCCCATTACAAAATAAGATGACAAATATAATAATAATAATTTATCGACGTCATGGTAACAAAACATTTCTTTATTCATTGGATATTTGAGGGGGTTGAGGTTTTTCTTATACAAAATCTCAAATTCACTTAGAAAGAAAACAATAGGACATACAACAGGTGTGCTTCGGTTCAGACGTTTAAAAACCCAGAGCAAGAACTCAGTAGTTCAGACCACGTGTTGAAAGAGGCAAAAGGTACAAATCCAAAAACAAAGAGAGCCCCAAAAATATGCTTGTAAAACTCAAGAGACTGTACATGTGGGTTACAAGTTAATGAATAATTCAGCCTTGGTACTGTCTGCAACAAAAAAACAATATGAATCAAGTTGCTTTTACAAATCAATCTTTAAAAGGGCTTTTACAAATCAATCTTTAAAAGGGTGCCAAGGCATAAAATCCATAGATGGAAATGTGGTGGACGAAAATAATTTAAAAAACAGAAACATCCCTCCATTAAGACTTGGATCAACCAGCTAACAGAGGTCCTGGTGATGTCCCAAAGCAGATTATTTTAATTTGATTTCAAACTGATTTTCTACTGGAAGAAATGTGTTGTGCTGTTTGTTGTATTATACTGTGGAGAATAAATTCCAGAATGATGTCATAGTGATGTGTTTGTGTGCTGTCAGTATACTGTATTTGAAGGCCTAATTGTTGGTTGACACGTGTGAAGTTAATTTCACATTAGTATTTTGTAGGTTGATTTAGTATAAGCAATTACAAACGATTGACATTAAAACACATAATTGTGACAAAATACCTTGACCAGAATAAAATACCCTAACATTTGGTAAAATAGAGACTTGAAACAAACAAAGGGAAAGATTAAGAGAGATTAAGCCCTTGATTACGGTCTCCAATCATAAACTGACCAATTAGAAGGACACCATGTACCACAGGGTCTGGCGAGATTAGGGAGAATAGACATCCATCTTACAAACATGATACAAACACAACAAAACGTCAGCAATCTGATTTATCAGTCCTTATTGCCTCCCATTATCAAGAACAGTGTCTGCATCTCAAATGACACCCTATTCCTCATCTAGTGCACTACTTTTGATTACAGCCACATAGGGCAACTACAAAGGGCTCTGGTTAAAGGTAGTGCACCAGTCAGGGAATAGGGTGCCACTGACACCCAGCCGATTATAATACCATCCTAAAAACCAACACCTAAGCGGAACGGGAGGGGATCATTCTTGGACTTTGGCTGCCTCGAAGTTCACTGCCAGTTTCCTGTGTTTCCTCTTGGAGGCGGAGCCGGGGGTGTTGCCTTGGCCAGAGGGGTTCTGGCGCGGCGTTTGGGGCGTAGATGGGGTCCCCGCCCACTGGGCGTTCTTTGGGGGTGTGGAGGGGGCCGGGGATAGGGGGGGTTGGAAGTGAGACAGGGGTTCGCTGCCCGGGGCTTGGTTCCTCGCCATGTGAGCAGTGTTGTAGAACTCCTGGGGCTTCTTGCCCGAGGACACGCGCTTCTTAGTTACCTGACAATAAAAATAGGTTAGTCAGAGGCTAAGATGGTGTGTTACCATGGGAGCACACACATACGCATGCACCCACAGAAACAAATAATTTGGTTAATCATGGTCATTTCTCTGGGGGAGTCTGTGGCGAAATCCCAAAATACTATTCATATGTTTCTTTTGGCCACATAAATGCACGCATAACTCTTTTGTTTTGGTGATTTAATGTGAACTCTTGAAACAGGTCCTGGAGCTCCTACCTGCAAGGGGACAAACTGGTTGTGAGAGCCGATGGGGACGGAGGGTGCCTGGGGCCGGGCGCCAGGGAAGGTGCCCCCGTAGAAGGGCTGGCCCTGGTGAGGCGGGAGGGGCAAGCCCCAGTGGAGGGGACCATACCCCTGAGGAGGCATCAACAGACCACCTGGAGGTAGAGGGAGAAAGACAGAGAGAGTGAGACGGTGAGAGGGAAAGGTTCACATAAATAATTAATTAGTTGTCCTAAAACCTATCAAGGTGAAAGGGCATTACTGCACCCAGAGAGGTCGTAAAGTAACAGTCTAGTATCAATATACTATACTGTTACTGTACGCCCCACATGATGCCAGGGCTCACCTGATTGACCGAACACATTAGGGATGGGTCGCATGGGTGGTCCCCTTATCTGTCCGACCCCAGAGAACAGAGGTGGAGGCAGAGGGAACCCAGAACCTACTGAATTCTGAAGGAGACAGAGCGAGGGGTTACGAAACCTAGAAATATAGAGACACTGGTAAAATATACACAAAACAAAAAAAATGTAAGAAAGAAAGAAACACATGCACACACACAGATTGTGAAGAGGTACAGGAAGGACACACACCACACTCACAAGGCGCTGCAGGGCGAAGAGAGCTGCCTTCTCTTTGGCTTCGTTCTCAGACTGACACTGGGGACCGTGGACCAGCAAACCACTGGAGAGCTTCACCTGACACACCAGCAGACCCTGGGAGAGATAGTGTGAGTGTGCATGAATACGTGTGTGTCTGCTACATTCGTGTGCATGTTACATGTCTGCGTACATGCATGCGTGTAAGTGCATGCACACGTGAGTAATGTGCGTCTGTATGCAAGAGTGTGTGGGTGCATGTGCCTGCATGTGTGTGTGCATGTTACATGCAAACGTGTAACAAGTGTGTGTGTGTCTCTGCCTCACCTGTCTGCTGCGTATGAAGGTGAAGTCAGGCGGGGCCATACCCAGGCCCATACAGATCCTGGTCAGTTCTGAGGCAACACTGGGGACCATGGAGGAGGGCTGGGGGGCCTGCAGGGGAGGGACTGCTGCTGCTGTGGCCGTGGGTAACACCGAGTCTCCCATCCTCGCCGCTGAGGGGAAGAGGGAAGAGGTGGAAGGAGAAGGGGAATGAAGAACAACTGGTTTAATATCTATGGTACGGTATCTCCACTAAATCCCACAATAGCGCCACCTGTAGCTAAACATTAAGAGCCCGACCGATATATCGGTTCACCGATATTATCACCCGATATTAGCCTTTTACCAATATATCGATATCGGCTGATAAGATAATTCCACCAATATCCAATATTGAATAAATAGGATGAAAAAAGGAATCTGATGCTTATCTGAACACTTACGGCCATTACCATGATGTCATTATTGTCACAACATAAGAAATCAACATTTGAAGCATGTTCAATGGACAAATTATATTTTGGATGCCAATTTATGACAACCCAGTGTGGAAGAATTACACATTCATTTCCCAGCTGTAAACAGTATAAATCGGCAGATACACTATACAGTTCCTTCGGAAAGTACTCAGCACCTTGACTTTTTCCACATTTTGTTTCGTTACAGCCTTGTTCTAAAATAATCCACAGCAATCTACACACAATACCCCATAATGACAAAGCGAAAACAGGTTTAGACATTTTTGCAAATGTATAAAAAATAAAAAAACAGAAATACCTTATTTACATACAGTACCAGTCAAAAGTTTGGACACACCTACTTATTCAAGGGATTTTCTTTATTTTTACTATTTCTACATTGTAGAATAATAGTGAAGACATCAAAACTATGAAATAACACATATGGAATCATGTAGTAACCAATAAAGGGTTAAACAAATCAAAATATATTTGAGATTTGAGATTCTTCAAAGTAGCCAACCTTTGCCTTGATGACAGCTTTGCACACTCTTGGCATTCTCAAAATTGTTTTCATTGATCATCCATGTTTCTACAACATGATTGGAGTCCACCTTTGCAGCATTGAAGGTCCCCAAGAACACAGTGGCCTCCATCATTCTTAAATGGAAGAAGTTTGGAACCACCAAGACTCTTCCTAGAGCTGGCCGCCTGGCCAAACTGAGCAATCGGGGGAGAAGGGCCTTGGTCAGGGATGGTCACTGACAGAGCTCTAGAGATCCTCTGTGGAGATGGGAGAACCTTCCAGAAGGACAACCATCTCTGCAGCACTCCACCAATCAGGCCTTTATGGTAGAGTGGCCGAACGGAAGCCACTCCTCAGTAAAAGTCAAATGACAGCCCGCTTGGATTTTGCCAAAAGGCACCTAAAGACTCTGTCCATGAGAAACAAGATTCTCTGGATGCCAAGCGTCACGTCTGGAGGAAACCTGGAACCATGCCTACGGTGAAGCATGGTGGTGGCAGCATCATGCTGTGGGGATGTTTTTCAGCGGCAGGGACTGGGAGACTAGTCAGGATCGAGGAAAGTACAGAGATCCTTGATGAAAACCTGCTCCAGAGCGCTCAGGACCTCAGACTGGGGTGAAGGTTCACCTTCCAAAAGGACAACAACCCTAAGCACACAGCCAATACATAGCAGAAGTGGCTTTGGGACAAGTCTCTGAATGTCCTTGAGTGGCCCAGCCAGAGCCCGGACTTGAACCCGATCGAACATCGCTCGAGAGACCTGAAAATATCTGTGCAGCAACGCTCCCCATCCAACCTGACAGAGCTTGAGAGGATCTGCAGAGAAGAATTGAAGAAACTCCCCAAATACAGGTGTGCCAAGCTTGTAGCGTCATACCCAAGAAGACTCGATGCTGTAATCGCTGACAAAGGTGCTTCAACAAAAGTACTGAGTAAAGGGTCTGAATGCTTGTGTAAATGTGGTATTTTGTTATATATTTTTAATAAATTAGCAAAACTTTCGAAAAACCTGTTTTTGCTTTGTCACTATGGGGTATTGTGTGTAGATTGATAAGGGACAAAAACAATTTAGGCAATTTTAGAATAAAGCTGTAACGTAACAAAATGTGGAAAAAGTCAAGGGGTCTGAAAACTTTCCGAAGGGGGATATATATATATATATATTAGGGCTGTCAAAAATAGCGCGTTAACGACGTTAATTAGTTGTTTGCTGTTAATTACGTCAATTTTTTTAACGCATTTCACGCATGCGCAGTGTGACAAATTATTCAGGTCAGGAAAGTGGTTGGGAGCTAGAGGCGAGATGGAGCAAGGTGAGCAAAGTGGGCCTATTGACGGATTCAAATATAAAAAGAATGATGATGGTACAGTTAACAAGTACAAGGTTATTTGCAAGATTTGTAAGAAGGAGTTTCAATTTCACCGGAGCTGTTCAAGCTTGAAGTACCATGTCAACGCCAAACATGCGTTTGCTGGGCCGTCAGATTCAGCAAGTGGTTTGCGCCAGACCACGCTGAATGTTTGCAGGCAATTAACAAAATCAACCTCAGATAATTTGACCAACACAATAGCAAAATGGATTGCAAAGGATTGTAGACCCATTAGCATTGTAGAAGACTCAGGTTTCCTTGATGTTTTGCAAGTGGCGTCTCAAGACTCATTCTATAAGCCACCGTCAAGAGCCACAGTTATGAAGAAAATCCACGAGCTCTATGAAAACGAAAAAGAAAAAAGGAAAGAGGTCTTGGCTCAAGTAAATCATATCGCCCTGACAGGAGACCATTGGACATCAGTGAGTAACAACAATTACCCCGGAGTAACTGCACATTTAATCAGTGACACGTGGGAACTGAAGTCTTTTGCGCTGACTATATTAAAAACTGAGGAGCGTCATTTTGCGGAGGCTTGTAAAGAACAGTTCCTGTCTGTTGCACGTGAGTGGGACATCGAGGGCAAGACTACAACCATTGGGACTGACAGTGCACGCAACATGGTTGCCGCAATTCGACTTACACGCTATGAACACATGAACTGTGTCGCTCACATGGTGCAGAGAAGTGTCACAGTGAGTCTTGCTGACAGCGGACTCACTGAAAATTATGTATCTGTGTCCTGTTATTTATCTTTTGGTATGCATTTCAGAAAAAAAATGGTTAGGATTCAGGTGTAATTGCAAATAGTGATTAATCATGATTAATCCACTGAAAATTCTGATTAATTTGATTAAAAATTTTAATCATTTGACAGCCCTAATATATATATATATATATATATATATATATATATATATATATATATATATATATATATATATATATATATATATATATATATATATATATATATATATATACACATACACACACACACACATATACTGTTAGATTAATTTGTATTTTAAGAATAATGACTAAAGGATTTCACCCCAAATACAGTATAAATGTGTGAACGGTGTTAAGAGTTATAATGTAGTGGCAACCCACTAACAGAGGGGGGCGGGACTAAACATTCCAGGGTGAAGGAGACTGCGGAAACTGTTTAAGAAAGCCTCCTAAAGGTGGGCGGAGCAAAGTGCCTTTGTGTGTCAGGGGGTATAAAACAGTATGTATGGGTTTTGGCGCCAGAGCTCTCCATGAATAAAAATACAGATCATTCTTGCTGGTTGTGGACCTTGAATCATTTATGATTAAAACCAGAGCCTTACAACCTCTGGTAATGATTCAAG
Organism: Coregonus lavaretus; assembly: GCF_964263955.1. NCBI lineage: Eukaryota > Metazoa > Chordata > Actinopteri > Salmoniformes > Salmonidae > Coregonus > Coregonus lavaretus. Next base: position 30,277,698 of record NC_140010.1, on the reverse strand, counting down.
CTTAGGTTGAATTCGAGATAGAAATTCTCCTGACACATACACAAAAGTATGTTGACACCCCTTCAAATTAGTGGATTCGACTATTTCAGCCACACCCGTTGCTGACAGGTGTATAAAATCGAGTACACAGCCATGCAATCTCCATAGACAAACATTGGCAGTAGAATGGCCTTACTGAAGAGCTCAGTGACTTTCAACGTGGCCGCATCATAGGATGCCACCTTTCTAACAAGTCAGTTCGTCACATTTCTGCCCTGCTAGAGCTGCCCCGGTCAACTGTAAGTGCTGTTATTGTGAAGAGGAAACGTCTAGGAGCAACAACGGTGGTGGTAGGCCACAAGCTCACAGAACGGGACCGCAGAGTGCTGAAGCAAGTAGCGTGTAAAAAAAAAGTGTCGGCCCACCACTTCAAGCTCAACAAGACGGAACTGCTCTTCCTCCTGGGCAAGGCCTGTCCCCTCAAAGACCTCTCCATCACGGTTGACAACTCCACCTGGTTTTCAACCTTCCCAAGTTCTCTCATGTCACCCTGCTCCTCCGCACACTCCACTGGCTTCCAGTTGAAGCTCACATCCACTACAATACCATGGTGCTTACCTACGGAACAGCAAGAGGAACTGCCCCTCCCTACCTTCAGGCTATGCTCAAACCCTACACCCCAACCCGAGCACTCCATTCTGCCACCTCAGGTCTCCTGGCCCTCACACCCCTACGGGAGAGAAGCTTCCACTCAGCCCAGTCCAAGCACTTCTCTGTCCTGGCACCCCAATGGTGGAACCAGCTTCCCCCTGAAGCTAGGACAGCAGTGTCCCTGCCCATCTTCCAAAAACATCTGAAACCCTACCTCTTCAAATAGTATCTTCAAATAATCCTCCTCCTCACCCCGACCCCCCCCCCCCCCAAAACAAAAACACTACTTGCCCCAATGCATAGTACCAACGGTAAAGTTTGGTGGAGGAGGAATAATGGTCTGGGGCTCTTTGTCATGGTTCGGGCTAGTCCCCTTAGTTCCAGTGAAGGGAAATCTTTACGCTACAGCATACAGTGGCTTGCGAAAGTATTCACCCCCATTGGCATTTTTCCTATTTTGTTGCCTTACAACCTGGAATTAAAATGGATTTTGGGGGGGTTTGTATCATTTGATTTATACAACATGCTTACCACTTTGAAGATGCAAAATATTTGTTCTTGTGAAACAAACAAGAAATAAGACAAAAAAACGGAACTTGAGCGTGCATAACTATTCACCCCATATTGCCCATTCTTCAAGGCAAAACTGCTCCAGCTCCTTAAAGTTGGATGGGTTTCGCTGGTGTACAGCAATCTTTATGTCATACCACAGATTCTCAATTGGATTGAGGTCTGGGCTTTGACTAGGCCATTCCAAGACATTTAAAATGTTTCCCCTTAAACCACTCGAGTGTTGCTTTGGCAGTATGCTTAGGGTCATTGTCCTGCTGGAAGGTGAACCGCTGTCCCAGTCTCCAATCTCTGGAAGACTGAAACAGGTTTCCCTCAAGAATTTCTCTGTATTTAGCGCCATCCATCATTCCTTCAATTCTGACCAGTTTCCCAGTCCCTGCCGATGGAAAAACATCCCCACAGCATGATGCTGCCACCACCATCCTTCACTGTGGGGATGGTGTTCTCGGGGTGATGAGAGGTGTTGGGTTTGCGCCAGACATAGCGTTTTCCTTGATGGCCAAAAAGCTCAATTTTAGTCTCATCTGACAAGAGTACCTTCTTCCATATGTTTGGGGAGCCTCCCACATGCCTTTTGGCGAACACCAAAAGTGTTTGCTTATTTTTGTCTTTAAGCAATGGCTTTTTTCTGGCCACTCTTCCGTAAAGCCCAGCTCTGTGGAGTGTACGGCTTAAAGTGGTCCTATGGACAGATACTCCAATCTCCGCTGTGGAGCTTTGCAGCTCCTTCAGGGTTGTCTTTGGTCTCTTTGTTGCCTCTCTGATTAATGCCCTCATTGCCTGGTCCGTGAGTTTTGGTGGGCAGCCCTCTCTTGGCAGGTTTGTTGTGGTGCCTTCTTCTTTCCAATTTTTATATAATGGATTTAATGGTGCTCTGTGGGATGTTCAAAGTTTCAAATGTTTTTATAACCCAACCCTGATCTGTACTTCTCCACAACTTTGTCCCTGACCTGTTTGGAGAGCTCCTTGGTCTTCATGGTGCCGCTTGCTTGGTGGTACCCCTTCCTTAGTGGTGTTGCAGACTCTGGGGCCTTTCAAAACAGGTGTATATATACTGAGATCATGTGACACTTAGATTGCAAACAGGTGGACTTTATTTAAATAATTATGTGACTTCTGAAGGTAATTGGTTGCACCAGATCTTATTTAGGGGATTCATAGCAAAGGGGGTGAATACATATGCACGCACCACTTTTCCGTTATTTTGTTCATTTCACTTCACCAATTTGTACTATTTTGTGTATGTCCATTACATGAAATCCAAATAAAAATCCATTTAAATTACAGGTTGTAATGCAACAAAATAGGAAAAACGCCAAGGGGGATGAATACTTTTGCATGGCACTGTACAATGACATTCTAGACGATTCTGTACTTCCAACTTTGCGGCAAACGTTTTGGGAAGTACCTTTCCTGTTTCAGCATGACAATGGCCCCGTGCACAAAAGGGAGGTCCATACAGAAATGGTTTGTCGAGATCGGCGTGGAAGAACTTGACTGGCCTGCACAGAGCCCTGACCTCAACCCCATCGAACACCTTTGAGAATAATTGGAATGCCGACTGCGAGCCAGGCCTAATCGCCCAACATCAGTGCCAAACCTCACTAATGCTCTTGTGAATGAATGGAAGCAAGTCCCCGCAGCAATGTTCCAACACCTATTTATTTTATTTAACTAGGCAAGTCAGTTAAGAACAAATTCTTATTTACAATGACGGCCTATCTAGTGGAAAGCCTTCCCAGAGGAGTGGCTGCTGTTATAGCAGCAAAGGGGGGACCAACTCTATATTAACACCCATGATTTTGGAATGAGATGTTCGACGAGCAGGTGTCCACATACTTTTGGTCATGTAGTGTATATCGGTATCCGTAAGTGTTGTCCCCCCGAAAAAAACCATATTGGTCGGGTTCTACTAAACATGTAGCGTTACACATAGTTGAGCTCACCCAGTTTCTTGGTGGGTCGTCTCCTGTTCTGCTGCTGTGTGTTGAAGGAGGCGGGACTAGTGGAGTCAGTGGCGGAGCCAATGTTCAGCATCTCCTTCAGGGCCAGAGTCCCCTTCTACACACATAAGAGTACAAAGAATCACAATTAGCCAACTGACCATACCTAACCAATCACAACAGGACTACAACAACCAACCACAAGGGAAAGAGCGGATACTTCAAATTTAAAAGTTTGAAATGGGCCACTAAAGCATAACACCAACCAGTGAGTACTAGTACCCACCATAGCGAATGACTGCGGAGAAAGCGGCTCCTCTGATTGGCTCGTGGGCTCTTTGGCTGGAGGGGGTGGAGTTGGCTCGTTGCCCTTGGAGATCTTCAGGTTGGCGATCAACTCCTCGAACTCTGTCTGCTGGAGACAAGTGGGGTAAGATTTTGTGTGTCTGTCTCTGTCTGTGTGTGTGTGTGTGTGTGTGTGTGTACCTTCTTTGTAGCGTTCTGAGCGGGAAACAGAGAGTTGACATCTTCATTTCTCTTGAGGAGTCTGATACTTCCTGCTGGACCCTATAAAACAACATGAAGTTTAACACACACCTCATTCTCCCTCAGAAGTCATACCTGCACATTGAGATCTTCCAACAAAAAGAATACAATTGTACTAAATATGCATCTTCATTGAGTTGTATTAGTTGGTCTATACTTACAACTTAGTCTAAACTCAGCCTTCCACTTGTAATAACCAACCCTACACTGAAATCCGCTATTGAAAAAGGGCATTTTATTGACTAGTTTCAATTCATTTGTAGTCCTGATTCCTGGCTATGCTGACTGCTGAGGATGAGGACTCTGGTCTGCTATTGGTCTACAGCTGGGGGTGACGACAGGAGTTGTAGTTCTCCACTTCCTGAGCTGCTGGGATCTGTAGTCTCCTGAGGGAGCGTGGCCTGACAGGAAAACAGCCTCAGAGGTGTCACAGACTTGTAAGGTAGTTTATGTAATGATTGTTGCGCTAAAACACTTTTACTGAAGACTTTTCACTTGGCTCACTAGGTTTACACAAGCAACTATACTGCAAGTACTTTAGTTATAAAGTCTGCAAATCTGCATTCTTATCAAGAGAGACTGGATGCAGATACTGAGTGGCAGAGTTAAAGAGATAAGGGTACCTTTGCATGGCAGGTTACAGCTAAAATAATGTAGTATTTCTAACCTGCTGTCCAGAAAAACACTGATCTGAGGTCAGACCCTAAAGTCAGGATCAAAGAGATGTGACTCAATGTTTAGGGGTGTAAGGTTCAACAGTTAGGGGTTAGGGATTAAGGGACAGGGGTTTCAAGTTCAGTGGTTATGGTTAGATAAAGTGGTGACTCACAGGTTTGGGAGGATGCTGTTGTTGACTCTGGGGTTGGTTCCTGCCTTGTTGCCCCTGGAACTGCCCTTCCTGTCCGGGAGACCCTGTACCCCAGGCAGACTTACCCGACTGGGGACGGACACAGAGAGATGGAGGTCAGGTGACACAGCCAGGAACAAGATTGATCGCAATGCGAGTATGGTGACACTGGTACAAACTTATGAATGGACTCACATTGTTTTGTTGCCAGTGAGCTGGTGGTTTCTGGGGCATTCCAGAGCTCTGCAGAGACTGCCACACATTACTGAACTCCTCATCTTTACCCTGCAGTCACAGAGAGACAGAGAGAGAGCACAAGACAGAGGTTACACACACTCCACCACACACAAATAAGGCATTGTATACAGTAAATCTCACACAGAGAGACAAAGAGAGAGACAGAGGGAGAGCAACCACACACACACAAGCTTACCTTAGATTGCGGTTTCTGGCTGGCTTTGTGTGCAGAGTTTTTGTTGCCCTGAGTGTCTGTCCTGAGAATGTTCTGTCTGCCGTTCTGCTGCTGAGAGACACAGAGGGAGAGGGGGAAAGGTTGACATCAAGACATACAGCGGGAGGGACAGAGAGAAAGGTAGGCAAATGTGAGAAACACAGATCAAACGTTGGAGGCTATTCGCCTTGATCTATGCTGGTTACTCTGGGAGTGGTTAGGTCAGTCTTTTTTGAGTGGTGTGCACGTGAGTACATGCTATACTCCAGTCCAACCTGTGTGGATATGAAGGGTGATCGCGGTGAGTGGTTGAGCCCGACCAGCTGTCCTTTGTTGTGTTGGTGGGAGGAGGCAGGCTGGGGCTTGACGATGGCGGTCAGTTTGTGGAAGCCCTGCTCTACACGGCCCCCGTGGCTCAGGTTGATTAAGGCACAGGGAGGCAGCCTGTAGCCACGGCCCACCGCACACCTGAAGTAGGCAACACACCAGAGTCAGGCAAGCTACAGTCACCCAGACAGGGCCACAACCACACAAGAGTCAGTCACAAAAACTCAGGTACTTAACATAAAAAGACAACGTAATAGGAAACATGCTATTGATGGAGGCTTGAAACACTTAACATAGGCCTATATGAAACACAGACATGAGACTGTACCTGATAGTAAGTCCACCAGCAAATTCTTCATCAAACACAACCTCATACAACACCTCAGCCTCCCGATCAGCTGCCACGGGAGAGAGGTTTAACATCAGTTTAGAGACTGTTCAAAGACGAGAGGGTGACCGGGTTTATGTTGTACAGTATATGAGAGAAAGAGTGAGTGAGTGTGAGACACAGGGTGTGTGTGTGTGTGTGACCACTCACCTGCCTTGATGCCGATGATGGTTCCCCTGAGGCCGAGGGGGACGGAGAAGCTCTCTCTGACGTTGACCACCCGGTCAAAGAGGTGGTACTCTGCATCCGGGTCAGGGACCACACCGTGGTGCTGTTCTAAGGGCTGGAGGGAGGGACACACACAGGTTAGAGAGGAGTGGAGTTGGAATTGTGGCTCAAAACACAGCGCAAGGGTTCAATGTCATTTTCACTCACTCTCTATAAAACACACAACAACAACACAAAGTGACACTCACCCTGAAGAGCAAATGTGGCTTCACAGTCACACGTACTTTATCACTACTCTTCTTCACCTGAGAAACAGAGAGAGGTAAGAGTCACTACATGAACACTAAAAACAGAAAGTAGATTAGTCATTGACAGTGAAGGAAGGGCTTGTTGAGTAGTAGTCTGCATATGCATCCATCATAATATTAATAGACAGAAAAACAAGGGTAGAGGTGATTTATTGATAGAAAAGAAAGCAAGTAGGAGTAGAGATAAATGATTGACAGCCCCGAGTTACCTTAGCCTTCTCCACCTCCTCCTCGATCCGCTCCACGATGGCCTTGTCCAGGATCTGCAGGTCACATGACGCGCGGGCGATGTCGGCGACCGGGTGGGTCTTCAACCAGGAAGTGATCTCCTTCACCTTCTCCGCCCTGCCGTAAAACCATCCCCATCACAACTACCATCACCACTATCTTCAGTATTACTACAACTGTTATTTACTTCCGTCTTGTTACATATAATCAATCTACTCCAAGTGTTTTATATGTCTGTTTAAAGGCCCAATGCAGCCGTTTTTAACAATTCAGTACCTTACTGTAATAGATTTCCATAAAAAATTCTCAAAAAGAAACAAGTATTTCTCAAGCAAGAATTTTGGTAGGACAGTCAGAGTGGTCACACAGGAAAAACTGATTTTTGAGTGCACTGCGCCTTTAAGAAATCTGAATGCAAGTCTTGAATAAGTGTTACAAGCATACAAGTTGAACTGTTATGAGTATGACTGAGTGTAAATGATGATTGTTGACTGCATGAATGTGAGTGTAAATCTTGATGTGAGTGTGAGTGTTACCCGTTCTCGTCCTCTCCAGGCCAGATGTCGTCCTCGTAGAAGACATCATCATGACTGTTCCTGGACACCAGATCAAACACCTCAGAGAACCTACAGGAGGAAGCACAATGCAGGTTACACACACACAAATAAGAAAACATACAAACATGTTTGCAGTTTCACACATACAGACAACACAGTTGCATAAATACAGAGAAAAACACACACATAAGGACACACACACACACTACATTAGGGGACACACCTATCCAGGTACTCAGCCATCAGTTCCTCCACAGCGTCAGAGTAGAGCCACTCCTTCTGGGTTCTCTTGGTGTAACCGGGCACCTCCTCATTCTTCTTATTGAACTTCAGGTTCAGACCCACGTTAGCCTTCTGCTCCCCATGGGGACTGAGGAGGGAGGGAGAGGGGGGACAAGAGAACAGAGACAGACACAGAGGGAGAGAGAGTCACATGGTTTATTAAACACAGAGAATAAACTAAACCTATATGGGTAAATAGACTTCCATTTGAAATGTGTTCACTCACTTCTTCTTGGATCCTCTGCCGACGAAGATGCTGCCGGAGAATCTGGAGACGAGGTAGCTGGTGACGCCGAGGCGAGAGGCCAGAACGTAGCCGGGACTGTACTTCACACAGTATTTCTACCAGGGGAGGGAGGGAGGGCGAGAGTAAGCGTGGCAACGGCGCACATGTTTGGTCATGTGGTGGGGCAGGCGAGGAGTGTGAGAGAGATGTGTCGTTTTGAGAATGACTTACATGCTGGTTCTGTATTAAGGCTTCCATCGGTGGTTCACAGGGCACCGTGAACACCACCCACACCCGTCCCTCTTTGATGACATCACTAGACTCCTGCACCTGTATGTCCAAGAGCAAATAATGTTATTGAAAAGGCAAACATGATATGCAACGCAACAGATTAAGCCAAAAAACTGTCTAATACATTACATTAAAATATTATTCTCTATATCACATCTGAGAGTGCTTTAACTTAAATTTTCTTTTTTAACAAACATTTATTTTATTTGCAAGACTAGATATTTCAATTCAGCAATTCAGATTCAAGGTCACGAAAAGCAGCAAGCCTAAACCCCTAACGTGAACCAGTACGCTCAAGAGTCTCCAATACTGATGATTCCATGTCAATAAGAAAGTGTGTAAGGCTCAGACAGGAAGTAGAGACCGGAAGCAGTACAGACCTCTCCCATAGCGCCGTAGTAGGGGTTCCCCACCATGAACACGGTGGTCGTCGGGGGAAACAGCTCCTCCAGGGTGTTGAAGCGGGTTGACGACGAGTCAAAGGCCTTGATGTCCTGAGAGGGAGAGGGAGAGAAAGTGAGTGTGTTTGTGTATATGCGTGAGTAGTATGTGTCTTCCTGTGTGTGTTCCTGTGTCTGTACGCGTCTCTGCACGTGTGCCTACCTTGACGATGGTCTGGTAGGCGAAGGGCATTATCTGCTTGGCCCACTGTTTCTCCAGGTGCACCTGTCTGTTCTGCCCAGGTACATACTTCCTGCCTGCCAGCAGCTGGGCATACAACACCACCCCCGTCTCATTCACTATGATGCCCTTACGCTTACTGAAACTGAGAGGAGAAGAGATTGAGATGTATTTAGGTAAGGAGGAGAGTGGTCTGCCAAAGTCCCCCTAGGCAAAGAGGTCTTATCAGTTCTGACCCCAATGGGACTTCTTGGTTAAGTAAATGTTAAGTAAAGAAATACTAAAATAGACTCATAGGAAGACACTTCTACCAAAGAGGATGTAGAAATCAAACACATACACATGACCTTCACACAAAAACTATTCTACTTGGATAACAAACTTAGTTTTTTTTAAACAAATAGATGCTTACTGCTCAGTGATACCCTGGACGTCCTTCAACCAGTCCTTCTGCTCCTTGTCACTGAGGTAGGTGACCTTGGTGGGGGGAGGAGAGTCCCTGTCATACAGTTTCTGCACTCCCGCCGGCTCCTCCAGGAAGAACCTGAGAGGGAGGGGTGTGATGAGGGGGAGAGAGAGGGGAGAAGAGAGTAGAAGTAGGGGAAAGGCGTGTTTGAGGTAGACGGTGGTAGACAGATGAATATCGACAACTCAGTGTACTTCAAAGTAATGGTCTAAAGAGAACTGAATGAACGGCAGAGCCAGAGGTGTAATGGTTTTGAGTGATGGTCCAGGTGTAATCAGTGGTGTAAAGTACTTAAGTAAAAATACTTTAAAGTACTACTTAAGTAGTTTCTTGGGGTATCTGTACTTTACTATTTATATTTTTTGACTACTTTTACTTCACTACATTCCTAAAGAAAATAATGTACTTTTTACTCCATACATTTTCCCTGACACCCAAAAGTACTCGTTACATTTTGACAGGAAAATGGTCCAATTCACACACTAATCAAGAAAACATCCCTGGTCATCCCTACTGCCTCTGATCTGGTGCACTAACTAAACACAAATGCGTTGTTTGTAAATTATGTCTGAGTGTTGTAGTGTGTCCCTGGTTATCCGTCAACAAAAAAATAAAATTGTGCCGTCTGGTTTGCTTAATATAAGGAATTTTCAATGGTTTATACTTTTACTTTTGATACTTAAGTACATTTTAGCAATTCCATTTACTTTTGATACTTATATTTAAAAACCAAATACTTTTAGACTTTTACACAAGTAGTACTTTACTGGGTTACTTTCACTTGAGTCATTTTCTATTAAGGTATCTTTACTTTTACTTGAGTATGACAATTGAGTACTTTTTCCACCACTGGGTGTAATACTGTAATTTATTTTAGGCATGACTTGAACCGAGTGTGCCTCTTACTTGCTCTCCCCGTCAGACACTGCTACCACCCTGGCCTCCTCTAGGTGGGGCCAGTTGACAAAGACAGTGCAACCCAGGACCAGGGACGCCACATCACCACACGTCTGCGAGAGAGACGGATAGAGAGAGAGGGAGGAGGGGATGAAAAACAATGTATGCTATTTCTGCTCCAGACACATACCTAACACAGTCATCGACTCTTCATAGAAACAAGACTGTGTGTGTGTGCGCATCTATACTCACTGGATCTTCTTTGCTAGGTCTGATCTCCAGAATCATGTTCTCTCCTCGGCTGCTCTGCTGGAACACCACCACTCCATGCTTCTTCTTATAGAACTATAAAGACAGAAAAACACATGTACATATGAAACATACATACAAGTATTCATATTCTAAGATGGCCAATCCACATCATCTGTGTGAATGTTGGGGTGTAAATGCAGCCACGAAAAAAACATCAAAAATCTCCTGGTTTCAATGAGACATCAGTTTAGAGGGGTTTGTCCTACGACGTGAGATTGAAGATCGAGCTAACTTTGGTCAACTCTTGAGTTCAACTCGAGATAACCGTTGACATGACAGTGGCTCACCTTTTAGCCAGGTACATTTCTATGGCAACGAATTCTTCAGAGCTAACCTGCTCCGTGGCAGGCTATTTATTCGGAATGAAGTGTTTGGGCTGCGAGTTGAGGACCAATCAAATTAGGCTCCCTCTTGCAAAGAGTATGTCACCATCTCGTCATTTTCCGGACCATATCATTCTACACATTCAGTAATGAACGGATGCATTTGAAACATCACGCGATAGTATTTTTTGGGGAAAAAAGGGCTTGTGCATTGATAAGCACACCAAAGACAACATAAACAATATGCGTAAGAAAGACAGCACTTCTAACAGCCCATTTGCCAACATAGCCTGCTGAACTTGCAGGATAACCACTCTTTCATTGTGATTTTCGCCAAAATTAAAATGTGGCACTGACTCGCCCATGGACTGATGTTTCAGCATTGTCTCAATAAAGAGTTACACGTTCGACTAGCCATGTGCGTCAAGCCCTGCTTGAGCAGGCTCGACTAAGTGGTGGGTGCAAGATCAATATCCACCTCTGTAACGTGGATGAAGCTAGGACTGGAATGTGAAGCTAACTGAAGCTGGCTAGCTTTAGAAAATCCTCAACAGATCTAGCTAGACTCATAGTATACCTCTACGGCCACACTTTGAGCACTTGGATTAACAAGTGACCGATTACATAACTAGATCTTATGCTTGTAGCATCTTTATTGACAAATCATCTTGTGACTGTTGGCCACCAGTTCGTGGTGTGTTAACGGACTGTGTGGTGTGACTACCGACTACTGTTTTGTGAATAGAGACACAGTACATGATATTACAGTCTTCTACTCTGTATTGCTCTCGGATCATGTGTTCTGATTCACACTCTTGTTGTCGTCTCATTGACACGGTTGTTGTCGGTCTGCCTGTCTATCGTACCTTGTGTCTGATGTGCTGCAGGGTGGGGAAGCCAAGGAAGTAGAGCTGGCTACTGTTGACACTGCGCGCCACGTGGCTCAATGACACATGCCACGCGTCCATGGGAACCGGTGTCACCCTGGAAACCACCAATCACATTACAGTATCTTAGCCTGGTGGAAGTAGTGTGTTCAGTGTGTGCGTGTACATCAGTGAGTGTGTGTGTTCAGTGTGTGTCTCACCTGACATGGCAGTGCATGATGTTGGGGAACAGTTCAGGCAGGGTGGAGGTGTGGGGGTAGTCTAGCTCAGTGTCATAGCTGTACACAGCACACTCTGTGTGGCGGTTACGGGCCTTCTCAGCCTTGGTCATGTGATCGTTATAAGGCTCCATCGCAGCAAGCAAACATCTCTGGAAAGGAAACACGCAAATAAATAAGTAACATAAGAATAAGACACACAGGTATGAAGTGTGTCATTGAATTATGTGTGTGTGTGTGTGTGTGTGTGTGTGTGTGTGTGTACCTCGTCGATGAAGGGGATGAGCACCACTGCCTCCCACTCCTGCTGTTTTCCGTTGAGGTCCGTCTTGAAGTCCAGAGGGTAATACTCAATGATACTAGAATTCTCTGATGTCATCAGGTGCTGTGGACAGAACAAAATGGAGGTATCAGAACCGTGTGTGTTATGCGAAAGTGTGCGTGTCATAGGTCGCCACAATGCTGCTATGCAGGTCTGTATGTGTGTTACCCTGTAGCTCTGGGGAAGCAGGTCTTTGCTAGCAGCGGGCAGGACTCCCAGTAGTTGCTGGAAGGGCAGGAAAGGCTTGCCGATGTCAAAAGTCAACTTCAGATGGGCTATGTTCCTCACATCTGACAGGAACGGGGCGTAGTGGTGAGGGTAATACCTAGGACAGAGGGAGGAATTAGTACATGCGCGTGCACAGACAGAGACACAGAGAGAGAGAGACCGAGAGAGAAAAGAAAGAGAGAGACACACAGAGAGAGAGAGACGGAGAGAGAGAGGCACAGAGAGAGAGAGACAGAGAGAGAGACACAGAGAGAGAGACAGAGAGAGACACAGAGAGAGAGACAGAAAGCAAAACTCACCAGCTCCAGGACTGGACTCCATGGTAGTAGTAATGCAGGATCCACTGGATTCCCTCCACATAGCACAACGCCTGATTTGCTAGAAACTCACTGAAAACAATACAAACAACAAAAGTTTAAACAAGTGTCATGCTCTACAATGCCATTGTCTTTAGTTATTAACTAGAAAAATCATAAACGTTAAACTCAGTTTGGGCTAAGAGCATTTCAAGATCATTAGTTAGTAGGAAAATACACTGCTCAAAAAAATTAAGGGAACACATAAACAACACATCCTAGATCTGAATGAATGAATTTTTATTAATTTTTTATGGGGGGGATGGATCAGCTTAATATTGCAGATAGATTGTATATTCTATCAATGTAATTGTCCGCATCACTTCCAATCCCCCATGTTTTTTATATATATACTCCCCTTTATTACTTTTCAACCCCGCCATCCTTTCCCTACTTGGAGTAAATTAGTGAACAACAATGCCCAGGCCTCTACTTCCGGTCTATACTTACTATCTACACCTTATGGACACAGTTCATTTTACAATAATTCGATTCTATTATATATATTTTTTTATTTATTTTTTTGCTCCTGAACTTCTTCTACTCTCAACCTCTCCGATCATTTTCATGATGTCCATCCGGTTTGCTTCTAAATGCCATATCTTTCTAACTGTGCTCTTTCCCAAAAGCTCCCAACATTCAACCTATATACTTATTATGGACACAGTATGCTTACATTATTAGCCATCTTTGTTATTATTTGTTGTTATTTGTTATTAGTCCCATCCTTCAACTCTATTCAATACCTCCCATTTATCTTTTAACACCATCCATATAGGATTTCTATTTGCCATATATATTTCAACCGTACTGTGATGTTTTACAAAAGTTCTGAACCTTTCTATTCTCACTGCTTCTACAGATTGTGAATTAAAAATAAACATTTTTGCTAAAAGTATTATTATATTATTGATCGATTGACTATGACTTTTCAGATCACCCAGTAATGATATCTGCAAGGTTAGCTCCAGGTAAATATTGCAATCCTTTGATGTAATGTCCTTAAAACAAGTCAAAATGAGGCTCAGTAGTGTGTGTGGCCTCCACGTGCCTGTATTTGTAAGTCGCTCTGGATAAGAGCGTCTGCTAAATGACGTAAATGTAAATGTATGACCTCCCTACAACGCCTGGGCATGCTCCTGATGAGGTGGCGGATGGTCTCCTGAGGGATCTCCTCCCAGACCTGGACTAAAGCATCCGCCAACTCCTGGACAGTCTGTGGTGCAACGTGGCGTTGGTGGATGGAGCGAGACATGATGTCCCAGATGTGCTCAATTGGATTCAGGTCTGGGGAACGGGCGGGCCAGTCCATAGCATCAATGCCTTCCTCTTGCAGGAACTGCTGACACACTCCAGCTACATGAGGTCTAGCATTGTCTTGCATTAGGAGGAACCCAGGGCCAACCGCACCAGCATATGGTCTCACAAGGGGTCTGAGGATCTCATCTCGGTACCTAATGGCAGTCAGGCTACCTCTGTCGAGCACATGGAGGGCTGTGCAGCCCCCCAAAGAAATGCCACCCCACACCATGACTGACCCACCGCCAAACCGGTCATGCTGGAGGATGTTGCAGGCAGCAGAACGTTCTCCACGGCGTCTCCAGACTCTGTCACGTCTGTCACATGTGCTCAGTGTGAACCTGCTTTCATCTGTGAAGAGCACAGGGCGCCAGTGGCGAATTTGCCAATCTTGGTGTTCTCTGGCAAATGCCAAACGTCCTGCACGGTGTTGGGCTGTAAGCACAACCCCCACCTGTGGACGTCGGGCCCTCATACCACCCTCATGGAGTCTGTTTCTGACCGTTTGAGCAGACACATGCACATTTGTGGCCTGCTGGAGGTCATTTTGCAGGGCTCTGGCAGTGCTCCTCCTGCTCCTCCTTGCACAAAGGCGGAGGTAGCGGTCCTGCTCTGGACACAACGCTGACAGACACAGCAAACCTTCTTGCCACAGCTCGCATTGATGTGCCATCCTGGATGAGCTGCACTACCTGAGCCACTTGTGTGGGTTGTAGACGCCGTCTCATGCTACCACTAGAGTGAAAGCACCACCAGCATTCAAAAGTGACCAAAACATCAGCCAGGAAGCATAGGAACTGAGAAGTGGTCTGTGGTCACCACCTGCAGAACCACTCCTTTATTGGGGGTGTCTTGCTAATTGCCTATAATTTCCACTTGTTGTCTATTCCATTTGCACAACAGCATGTGAAATGTATTGTCAATCAGTGTTGCTTCCTAAGTGGACAGTTTGATTTCACAGAAGTGTAATTGACTTGGAGTTACATTGTGTTGTTTAAGTGTTCCCTTTATTTTTTTGAGCAGTGTATTTTGAGAATGTTGGGGAAACGTTGGGAGAAGGTTAGGTATACTAACTCTGAGACCACCTCCACTCCCATCTTGGTCATGTAGTAGGTGCGTTTATACTGTCGGAACTCTGCCTCAAACATGTCCTCTTCTTCACCATCCTCCTCAAAACCTCTGCCAGGGGCTCTGTCCTTCCCATCATCCAGAGTAGTTAGACGCAGAGAGTCCTCCTGCGCACACACACACACACTGAATATGGATTTCTAGACACGCATTTGTAGGATCTCTGTGTGTGTGTGTGTGTGTGTGTGTGTGTGGGTGTGTGTATTGCATGCCTCACCAGGTCTTTCTTCCTGGTGTCCTTGCAGTGAGCCTCCTCTGCTGCCAGTCCTGCAGCCTCGTTCAAATACTTGTTCCCCACCTTACTCTCAAACCACTTGAGATCCACAAACACCTCGTTGAAGTGCTCCCTGTCAAACTGGGGCAGAGGAAGAGAGCAGAAAGAGAAAGAAGGAGATAAAGAGGAAGGGATGAAGAGAGAGAAATTGCAAAACTGGTATCAGAGAAAGAGAGTGAGACATACATCACAATCAGAAATGTATGGTAATGAAATAATCCCACTGATAGCGGATGTTTATGGTGTCTCCCACCTCTGACAGTTTCTCCAAGTACTTCTCAAAGTTGCCCAGGTTCAGGTGGCCATTCTCATTCAAGTACCCTTTATGGGTCAAATATAAAAGAAGTTAATCACTTTCTCCAGACGGTATGCAAATAAAATGTTTAATGTGGAAGAAACGCTAGAAGAAGTTGTATGGTGTGTGAGTGTTCTCACCTCCAAGCGTTGGCAGCACACTGATGTAGGTGCGGTAGAGGAGAGGCAGGGCGTCTTGGTTGATGTGAAGATGAGGAAGATGAGGGATGAAGTCATTTCCCACCAGGAAGCCCATTAGGATCCAGTCATCTATGATTCGCTCCAGGTCGTACTCAAACGAGATCTTATTCTGTTAAACAACCAATCATATGAAATCTTACTGTGAGGAACAACCAATCGTATGATCTTATTGTTATTCAAACCCTTCATAGAGAACTGATACTGTGTATTAGTAACTTATAGGTATGCATCTACTGTATTGGTCACACTCAAGCAAGATTTTATTCTGTGTGAGTATGAGTTTGTCTTACCTTAACCTCAGAGAACTCGTAGTCTATGTACTCCCTAAATAGTGACAGGTGCAGTAGATGGAAGGTTGTCTCCTCTGGAGCAGTTATTCTGCAGGAGGGAAATACATACATATAACTCTGTCTTATACACACACACACACACACAGCGCTCTCTCTTGCACACTAGACTCACCTCTTCTGGTTTTTCTTCCCTCCAAAGCGGACCTCTTCTCTGAGTAGGGAGAAGTGTGGCTCGTGGCTGGTCAGACCTAACATCATCTGTAGTAGCGAGAGAGAAAGAGACCGTGTAGTTAACACAACCCACCTTCATTAATACGAATGTAACAACAGTAGAATTCTGTCACGTTAATTGACTGATTACAGCAGTGGTGTCAAACTAATTTTGCCCTGGTGGCCGCAATCGGACTACACTTCGGTCTTCATTTCTATACAATTTTGATTTGGTTTTAGTCATTTTAAAGTATATTAAGTTTATCCCCCACCAAAAAAATGCCGTATTTATGACATCCCTGGATTACAGAAATACATAGACATTCACATCTGCCACCGTATACACATCTCTGGATGCCACACACACCACACACCCTTCCCGACACACATTGATGCCATATCTCACAAACACACAGACCACCCACCAGGTCAGCGTCCAGGCCATAGAGACAGTGGCGTGTGTTTGGGTTGTGGCCTGGCTTGGCGTTTTCCGAGCGGATAAACTCCATGATCTTGTGCTCTCCTTCTCCTGGCGTCTGGGGGCAAACAAACAAAGGGTTACAGGCAGTTAAAAGCATGTACAGTCAATGTCAGTCATTCACATTTGAAATCTAATAAAATAAATGTGCAATAGAAACCCCCACACTGACACACACACAGTGTCCCCAGCCCTCACCTCGTGTCCAGAAAGGTAGACGTTGACTCCTTTCCAGGCATTATCTGTGGATAGTTTGCTGTTGACAAAGTACTTGAGCTGCTCCTGTAGCCTGGCCATAAAGTCCGTCCCTACAAGAGAGGCATGATGGGTCATATTCATTAGGCAGCAAACAGATTAAAACAGGGAGGGACTCAATTTCATTTTCCATTGGAAACTGTTTTGAAACTGTTTTGCCCTAATGAAAACAACCAATGCTTCATTCATATGCATTCACATGCATCCTAACCCCTAGGAATTGGATGAGGGTATGAGTGGACAGATTGGTGGAGAAGTGATGGATTGTGTAGTAGGCTACATACCAGGTGTGATGCAGTTGGAGTCAAAGCGGGCCTCAGAGGGTAGGACCTCTCCTTTCTCAAGGGCTTTCTTTATCTTGTCCTCTGCTTCTTTGGCCGACCTTCACAAGAAACATATAAGTGATTGATTGGTTGATTGAGTTATGACATTTTTTGATCCATGCCACCATGCCACTGTCACAGATAGTTGTTATCATCATGATCATTACCTGAATCTCCTGCCTCTCTGCTGGTTCATCTTGGCCCGGGGAGCCACTCCGTCCACGGCCATGAAGAACACCTTCCTGGGCTTGATGATCCTGAACAGCACCTCCAAGTAGTGGAAGATGTCTGCAAAGATCTTCTCTTCTGAGATACGGAAGTGGACGTCCTCGTCGTTGGGGTGCGAGCACTGGTGGATGATGCCATTCATATCCAGGTAGAGGTTGTCAAACTCTGGGATCTTGGGAAGAGAGGTAAAGGGGGATGTTAGAGCAGTCTGTCTGTCTGTCTGTCTGTCTACTATCCATAGTAAGAGGACAACAGCATCAATTCTTGAATAACAGAGGGAGTGTATTTATGAGTTGAGGATAAAAAATTATATAGTGGGATTGATTGGAAACAGATATGGACTCTTATTTCAGAAATATGCTGTACATGCAGTAGCTAATCCACATCCGTCGCCAGCCACCCATCAAAACGACGCACAACTCACGGAGTCCAACCAATTCAGACTCCCGATGTTGTGTCCCAAAACTAGGCGTGACTCAGGGCAGAGAGTCAGAGTTCGATTGTGGACAATATTCCACTAATGTATATTGCATACCTGGCAATAGTGATCTCGGTAGTAAAACTCTTACATCTGGTCGACGACTACAATATTTGTTTTTCAGAATGACTTTCTATTTACTTGACAAACCAAACAAAGCATAAATTCAACTATGCCTCGATAAAGAGAACGGAATTGAGCTTTCCTCGGCTAAACTAATATAGGCCTGCCTTATTCACTAACTTAGACTGTTTGATAATCTAACTGGAGCTGATAGCTAGTGGTATTAGCTAGCAAGCTAGCTAACTAGTTAGCTACCTAGAAGGGAAACTGAGTCAAACACGTAGCTAAATTAGTTGGTAAATATGACTATAGTTAGCTAGCTGCATTTTTATTTGTAACTACAATAACAGGTTAGCTTATTTAGCTATGACCATAATAATCACAGCTATGAGTAGCGCGTGCAGGCAGAGTGGAAACATCGATACGTCAAGGCGAAACTGTTATGGGCCTGCTATATTTAGCTTGATAGCTTGACTAGTTACCTGCAACAGTAACATTCGCTAGTTAGGTAGCAAAGAAGTAGGCTATGGCTATCATACCTGATGTTCCTTGACAACTTCACTCAGGCAAGGGTATCTTTCTGAAATCCATCGGTAGAATTTCGGCACTCCCATCTTGACCACAAACTTTCTTTTGGGTTAAATTAATAAAAAGGCAAGGGTATAAGAGATAGGTAAAATAACATGAGAAGTTATTTTTGCTACTGAGGGGTTTCGTTTCTGTAGAATGTACCTGTACAGCCAGTAAAACAGTCCGGGTGGAATCAATGACGTAATAAAAAAAAGTCCAGCTCTGTAGGCCTACTCTGTGACTGATTTAGCTAGTATTTCAACAAATATTAATAAACCACGGTAAATAAAAAATGTCAGACAAATATGGCCTTTGTTTTCTTTTCGTTTGGCGCTTTCATTCATGTGCAATCAATTATTTTTTTCCGGCGAGACTCGCAGTTAGTAATTGTTGGTTCCACGTCAGCACAAAGAAAAGAGCCCATCTCCAACGATTTATATATACACTATGCCCTCTCTCTGAATATTATTCACCCTTCCCTATCTCACCCATTGAAGTTGCACCGTTTTCACAAAGCAAGCCAACCTACAAAGCTTACTGACATGACTGAGGAACAATGCAAACAATAAGGCCCTGGCAATCTCCACTGTTACAAAAAAAGGACATTGTTTTAAAATCCATTGTATTTCAGTAAAGGTATTAAAGGGATACTATGTGCATGCCTCTAGAAATTGCTCTAGCCAAGTAATAATGTTACCTCAGCATTTCAAGTAGGCTTACCCTACTACCTAGCCTACTGAGCTCTTTGCAATTAATGTATTTCAATTTGTTCTTTTGAGTTCATCTGGGTGTACTGTGGTCAATCTATTTGGCATCAAGGACAATTTTGCAATTAAAGATATACTGTACATTTTGCTGTGTACTCCAATACAAAAGTCGCAAAAATTTAAATATCTTTAATAAAGTTATACAAAATAAAGTGATAAACATATGTAAATAAACAAAAGTGATAAAATAATTTGTACATCTCAGTACAAAATCTGTCCCCTCATAATCATAATACAGTAGCTTTATATACACAAAGGCACAAAGTGAACATAACATTTCCTCACTGTACACAAAATTTGATTACAGTATTTAATAATAATAATAATAATAATATGCCATTTAGCAGACGCTTTTATCCAAAGCGACTTACAGTCATGCGTGCATACATTTTTGTGTATGGGTGGTCCCGGGGATCGAACCCACTACCTTGGCGTTACAAGCGCCGTGCTCTACCAGCTGAGCTACAGAGGACCGTATTTCACCCAGAATGTGTAACTGAATCAAAACAAAATGTACAACGTTTATTCAAACAGATGGACCACAGTAAATGCTTTTCATATCAGTGTTTTTGGTCAAGGCAAGTTCATTGACAGTGGTTGACTAAATGCAACTGACAGCACTACACAAATATATTTACAGTTACAGTAGTTTTGAGCTATCGAGTGTGTTCATGTGTGTTGTGTTTGTGTGTGTTACTCTGTTTGTATTGACATTAGCTGAAAAGCAAAGGCTGAAGAGCATAGGCACCGGTAGATAAGTGAGGAATTACCAGGGTCTGACTGAGCAAAGGTGAGGGAATACATATTAAAAAGTGCATAAAACTGTCTTCATATCCTTTTCTTGTGGTTACCTAGGAACTACTTCAAGAGTTAAAATCTCACACAATACAGTAAGTTGTTATACAAATTGGAATGTCACAGCTCCTGTCATATTCTAAATATCTGTACTTGCTCAAAATGTGTACTTGCTCACTCCCCTCATTGATTTAAAAGCATTGGATTGGTGTAAGCAGTTCCCACCATATCAAGGGGGAGTGAACATACATTTTGAGGCGAACGGTAGGGAATCAGACCGCAACCAAGGGATTTCATGGGTGGCCACCCGACTGCTGTGTAGCAAGGAACAGTTTTAGAGGACCTGGTAGCCTTTTCCTGATTGTGACGCCTGAAGTGTTTCTGTGACATTCTGAGGGTAGTGGACAATGGAGCCAAGGACACCTGCAGGGAGGAAAATGAAACACACACAATTTAGGAAGATGTAAAACACACCTGAGACATACACACACAGTTAACTCTTGATGTTTACCTCAGCAACAGACACTATGCCAAAAAACGGTAAACACTTGAGAGATGACACAACAGTAAGACAAGAACACAAACACATGCACCAGACACGTGGTAGGAGACATGCAGATGAGTTATAACCACAGAGTGCTACAGCAGTGTGGGGTTCAAGAGTCCTTCATTCTCTCCCTATTGGTAGAGTGTATATTCTTCTGCATTACTGTTCTGCTATAGTGGACTATTTGGCCATTCCCATGATGTCACTGCTTTAGGCAACAATTGCACGTCTGTTGTAGCCTGGCTGACATCACTCATGTGGTACACAGCGAGGGAGAGCTGTGACTCACTGGTCTGGACAGGAGTCCATTTGCTGGTGCCATTTTCACCCAAAAATTGATCGAGCTTTGATTGGCTCTCTCAAACATTTTATTTTCTTCCCCCTGGGGGGTTGAGATCTCTCGTTGTTTGGATTTGAAAATCAAACTGTTGTAATGGAAGTGGGCGGCGCTCTGAGGCTCTGTGTGGCTGTACATGTGGGTGTTTGAGAAAGAAAGAGGTGAGCCAACCAGTAAAATCACAGCCCCCTTGTCACGTTCGTCGGGAACAGAGGACCAAGGCGCAGCGTTGAAGGCAAACATATTATTTTATTAGTGATTACCCGAACAAAACAACAAACGATAACGTGACGTCCACGGTCTAACACAAACCACACTGGAACAAGATCCCACAACCACTGTGGGAAAACAGCCTGTCTAAATGTGGTTCCCAATCAGAGACAACCAGCAACAGCTGACACTCGTTGCCTCTGATTGAGAACCACTCTGGCCAACATAGAAATTCAACAACTAGAATACCCAAAGGAAACTCACACCCTGGCTCAACATACAAGTGTCCCCAGAGCCAGGGCGTGACAGTACCCCCCCCCCCTAAAGGCGCGGACTCCGGCCGCGCCAACCAAACACCACAGGGGAGGGACCGGGTGGGCACTCCGCCTTGGCGGCGGATCCGGCTCTGATCCCCACTCCCTCTCCAACCCCCCAAAGTACCCCTGGTCCAGTCTGGCCCCGCTGGCCGGAGCTGGACTGCACACTGGTGGAGCAGATTGCTCTAGCTCCGGCGTGAAGCAGCTGACCGGTGCCGGACCAGGCACGGGCCGTGCCGGACTGACGACGCACACCACTGGCTTGGTGTGGGGAGCAGGAACGAACCGGACCGGGCTGGCGACGCTCACCATAGGCTTGGTGCGGGGAGCAGGAGCGGGCCGGGCTGGCGACGCGCACCATTGGCTTGGTGCGGGGAGCAGGAACAGGCCGGGCCGGGCTGGCGACGCGCACCATAGGCTTGGTGCGGGGAGCAGGAACAGGCCGGGCCGGGCTGGCGACGCGCACCATTGGCTTGGTGCGGGGAGCAGGAACAGGCCGGGCCGGGCTGGCGACGCGCACCATTGGCTTGGTGCGGGGAGCAGGAGCGGGCCGGACCGGGCTGACGAAGCGCACCACTGACTTGGTGCGGAGAGCAGGAATGGACCGGACTGGGCTGGCGACGCGCACCACAGGCTCGGTGCAAGGGACAGGAACAGACCGGACCGTACTGGGGACACACACCACTGGCCCTACGCAGGGATCAGGAACGGGCCGGACCGGACTGGTAACACACCCCAGTACCTCTCGCCGTGCCTCTACACCTTCCTTTCCCTCTTTGACCAGTGGCCCCCGTAACCTGGCAGCCTCCTCTGCTAACCCGCTGGGCCGCTCTATCGCGGTCTCCTGCTGCCCCGTCGTCCATGGCGTGAGCCCCCCCCTGAAAAATGTCTGGGCTTCTCTCCTACCCGTGGACCAGGTCTCCATATTTTTCGCCAGCCTTTCGCCCTTCTGCTTCCAAGTCAAGCCCCTCTCTTCCTCACACGGCTTGACCCAGTCGAGGAGGCGAAGGAGATCCGCTAGAGATCTCCCTGGCGATGGCTCCTGGACACGCTGCTTGGTCCAGTCTTGGTGGGATCTTCTGTCACTTTCGTCGGGAACAGAGGACCAAGGCGCAGCGTTGAAGGCAAACATATTCTTTTATTAGTGATTACCCGAACAAAACAACAAACGATAACGTGACGTCCACGGTCTAACACAAACCACACTGGAACAAGATCCCACAACCACTGTGGGAAAACAGCCTGTCTAAATGTGGTTCCCAATCAGAGACAACCAGCAACAGCTGACACTCGTTGCCTCTGATTGAGAACCACTCTGGCCAACATAGAAATTCAACAACTAGAATACCCAAAGGAAACTCACACCCTGGCTCAACATACAAGTGTCCCCAGAGCCAGGCCGCGCCAACTAAACACCACAGGGGAAGGACCGGGTGGGCACTCCGCCTTGGCGGCGGATCCGGCTCTGATCCCCACTCCCTCTCCAACCCCCCAAAGTACCCCTGGTCCGGTCTGGCCCCGCTGGCCGGAGCTGGACTGCACACTGGTGGAGCGGATTGCTCTAGCTCCGGCGTGAAGCAGCTGACCGGTGCCGGACTAGGCACGGGCCGTGCCGGACTGACGACGCACACCACTGGCTTGGTGTGGGGAGCAGGAACGAACCGGACCGGGCTGGCGACGCTCACCATAGGCTTGGTGCGGGGAGCAGGAGCGGGCCGGGCCAGGCTGGCGACGCGCACCATAGGCTTGGTGCGGGGAGCAGGAACAGGCCGGGCCGGGCTGGCGACGCGCACCATAGGCTTGGTGCGGGGAGCAGGAACAGGCCGGGCCGGGCTGGCGACGCGCACCATTGGCTTGGTGCGGGGAGCAGGAACAGGCCGGGCCGGGCTGGCGACGCGCACCATTGGCTTGGTGCGGGGAGCAGGAACAGGCCGGGCCGGGCTGGCGACGCGCACCATTGGCTTGGTGCGGGGAGCAGGAACAGGCCGGGCCGGGCTGGCGACGCGCACCATTGGCTTGGTGTGGGGAGCAGGAGCGGGCCGGACCGGGCTGACGAAGCGCACCACTGACTTGGTGCGGAGAGCAGGAATGGACCGGACTGGGCTGGCGACGCGCACCACAGGCTTGGTGCAAGGGACAGGAACAGACCGGACCGTACTGGGGACACACACCACTGGCCCTACGCAGGGATCAGGAACGGGCCGGACCGGACTGGTAACACACCCCAGTACCTCTCGTCGTGCCTCTACACCTTCCTTCCCCTCTTTGACCAGTGGCCCCCGTAACCTGGCGGCCTCCTCTGCCAACCCGCTGGGCCGCTCTATCGCGGTCTCCTGCTGCCCCGTCGTCCATGGCGTGAGCCCCCCCCCTAAAAAATTTCTGGGCTTCTCTCCTACCCGTGGACCAGGTCTCCATATTTTTCGCCAGCCTTTCGCCCTTCTGCTTCCAAGTCAAGCCCCTCTCTTCCTCACACGGCTTGACCCAGTCGAGGAGGCGAAGGAGATCCGCTAGAGATCTCCCTGGCGATGGCTCCTGGACACGCTGCTTGGTCCAGTCTTGGTGGGATCTTCTGTCACGTTCGTCGGGAACAGAGGACCAAGGCGCAGCGTTGAAGGCAAACATATTATTTTATTAGTGATTACCCGAACAAAACAACAAACGATAACGTGACGTCCACGGTCTAACACAAACCACACTGGAACAAGATCCCACAACCACTGTGGGAAAACAGCCTGTCTAAATGTGGTTCCCAATCAGAGACAACCAGCAACAGCTGACACTCGTTGCCTCTGATTGAGAACCACTCTGGCCAACATAGAAATTCAACAACTAGAATACCCAAAGGAAACTCACACCCTGGCTCAACATACAAGTGTCCCCAGAGCCAGGGCGTGACACCCCTTCATTATCCGCGCATTGTGCCGACAACATCAAACAGCCTCTCTAGACTCTGAAGTCAGGAGGACTTCGAGTTTGTTGTCAGCCAGACTAAGTCTGTTGTGCAATGCACATAGAGTACATGCAAATACACATCACTCGTGTTGTGTGCACGAGGCACAAGTGACATAGACCTACAACTGGGACACAATCAGGATTTACCAAAACAGCTGTTCACAATGTTGCTCAACATGTTTGAACATCAGCTTTCTAAATGTAGAAATGTCCAGGAAGTATGGAATCTCAATAATTCACTGTCAACATATGCATTGACACCAAACGCTGTGATCATGAATACTACCCTCGGCCCTAGGATTCACACCTTTGACAAAAAGGGAACTACCTGTGTAAGAAAAACAAACACACACCAACGAGAGAAGCACAGAGAAAGCCAGTAGCATCAGAAGATAAGGAGACTGTGCCCCGTCATGTTAATGTTTACAGGGTGTGGTTTAGGAGACAGCAGTACCTAGTCAACAAACTAACCCATCTGTTAATATTGAATGTTCTATTAATCGTTCCATACTCCTGTTAACCAAGAAACCGATTGGGACAATGAGATGGAAGTGAAAACATATTTACCTCCAGGGTGTCCTGAACCGTTGGGATCTGAAGAAAGATAGAGAAACAATACATATTTCCTATTGCCATGGGGAATATAACTTTCATAATTGTACAATAATGTTACGAATCGAGATGCAAAAGTTAAATATAGAATTGTATATCAAGTATAATTTAGTATCTAAAAATGTCATTGCAGGCAATACACTTTCTACATAGCTGACACACTTTGATCTAAATCTGTCATTTAAATGTAAATTCCCAGACTGGGCAGTATGATATAGGATTGGATGAACTTTAATATCCCAGAGAGGGAAATTGTCTTAGACACGTAGTACTGCTGCATACAAAATATGCTTTATAATGTCACTCACCTTGTCGTTTAGAGATGAGGAAGCTTGCAATAACCAGGGCAATAAAGGCCAGGCATGCTAACAGTGGAGCCAGGACAGTCAGCATGGACATCCCTGCTGAAACATACAACAACAGGAATTCACCGGATTCACCTGCAAGACCTACTGTACTTCAGAAATTGTTAAACAAGTGACTAAAGAAAGGGAACATTCTGTGGCTCTTGTGGCGTGTAGGCTGAGGGTGTTGTTACACCCGACACAAGCTTGACATACACACACATACTTTACATAAACAGATGCACGCATGCATACACACTGTTGCCTTCTAATCTATACAATGCTCTTTCAGTGTACACTGTAAGCATAGTGGCACCAAGTATTCCTCCTCCTGTAACCTTACCTCCAGTGGTGGTGGGCTCAGAATATGTGAGCTCCTTCATCAGTTCGGTACAGCTCTCATGGAGTTGTATCCTCTCCCGCCTCATGCGCTCAGTGTCCCAGTCCCAAAGCTGTTTGAGGGCGAGGGCCTGGGGTACCTCAGCTGTCCAGGTGTCCGTGGATCGGTCCAGAGTCAGAAAGTCATTGCCGTTGACAAGGAGCTGGTCGGTCAAACGCACCACTCGAAATCCATCCAGTTTGCATTCACGCACACGGAGGTAATGGTAAGTATGATTTTCTGGTCATTGAAGGAAATAAGGAAAGGAATGGTTAAGGATGAATGTATCCTTTACCAGAATATATGTCTGATTGTATTCCTTGTCAGTCAAGGCGGTAGATTTGTCCTGCCCTATCTCAGGTAACTGCCATTGTGCCCTTGAGCAAGTCACCTGTATAGAGGTAAAATGTGTTTTATACTGGATATTTGGTGAATATTCAGTTCTCTCGTCAATAGCTATTGAACCAAGCATGCCATGACTATGAAGATGGTATATTCTTAGTCAAGGGAGGATGGACAAAAATGCACCGCTTTTTTGTTGTTGTTGTTAAATTTTTTTAAATATATTTTTTGTTCAGTCTTCAAAAGCTCTTACACAAAGCGTGCCATGACTGTAACAATTATATATTCTGAATCGGGAAGATGGACAAAAATCCACTGTTCATTTATTTATTTTTTATTTAGATATTTCTTCCGTCTTTCAATCTTCAATAGCTCTTACACAAAAAAATTAATCTGTGGATTTTTGTCCATCCACCCCTGATTCAGAATATACCATCTTCATAGTCATGGCATGCTTGGTTCAATATTGACGCGAGAAAACAGAATATACACCGAATATCCATTATAAAACACATTTTACCTCAGTGGCTGTGTGTTTGTGTACAGTATTAGTGTGTTGCAGTAAGTTCATTCATGCATTAGGCCTACTTGTCATGGTGTTGGTGACATTTTCTTCTATCTCGAACGCCTGTTGAAAAGACTCGCTGTAGTTGTCCAGCAATACATCACGGATAATGCCACTGACGTCTTTCCCGTAGCTGGAGAGAGGTGCTCCGTTGACCAAGACCTGTTCGACGGTCTCCACCTCGCCGACCACTCCCGACCGCTGGAACTGAATGACCGTGTCTATAACAAAACACATCAACAAATTTAATTTTGTTTGTTTGTTATAAATAGCCTAATATTCATAACACAATAGTGGAGAATGTTGTGCGTAAAATGAACAAATTGTACATCGGAATGAAAAAAGTAAGCAATGGAAAAACGTACCAGTTGGAAGACCCCAATTTAACTTGAAAAGCAGAATGAATGTAAGTGGAAGCCGCATCTTTGCACTCTGTGAGAACTGGTTTTGGAAATGATGTACTGTAGCCTAAAAGAACCTCCAATACGTAAGCCAATTGTAATAGATTAGTTATAAATAGAATTTCCAATAGCAAACACGTAGAGTGATAAAGGATAGATCAAGGGCAAAGTGGTTATCAATCAAACGTCCATATGTGTGTAGCCTCAGAATTAGTCGCTACAAGTGATCGGTCCCTATGTTGTCTTTTAAATGCGTAGCTAGCCTACTACGGTTTTCAGTAGTTTTGATGTGATTGGCTGGTGGTAGGTGGTTCCGTATTAGGCTACGTAACACAATCCTATCAGATGAAAAGGATGGCTACCTCATAGGAGTAAGGACATAGGGACAATCACATAGACAAACAGACATGTAAAATATTAAAATTATAGTTATAAATGCCCCTGAATTGTTTTCCTCTTGTAACATGTTTTTAGTTAGTTTTGGGATAATCTAAATACTGTAGGTTATAGAAAGTTAATGTATATTCAATTTTGACATCCAGTTAGTGTCTAAAAGTGGAATAGTGGAACTACAAACAGGTGTTTGTTTTCCTAACAAATGTATCTAATTTGAATGGTGAGAAATGTGCATATTTATAAAGCCACCATAGCTCCTCATAGGCTACTAACAGTACATAACAGTTTGTTCCTGGATGTTCTTGTCATTGTTACCAGATATTAGACATACGACAGCAAAGGAGTATGAATGCAATGTCCATATATGTATCTTTCTCTGTTACAGAGGTGGATGTTTTCAAACATCATGACTCTATAGGTACAAACAACACTAGAGCAGAGAGGAGATGTGTAGAGGTCAGTCTATCTGTGTCTGACTCAGCTGAACACAAGAAGGAAGATAGAGGAAGTCATAGACACTATCAAACCACCACAGTGGCTACAGTTTGTGTGTGTGTGTGTGTGTGTGTGTGTGTGTGTGTGTGTGTGTGAGTGTTTCAAGTTTCAAGTTTGAATGTCACATGCACAAGTATAGTGAAATGCCTTTCTTGCAAACTCAGTGGCTAGAGTGTGTGTGTGTTTTTAAAACACGTCCCTTGTGATTGGTTGACAGTGTGTGTAGGCCTATATTCGTTGTGATTGGTCGCCAGTGACTCATGTGTCTCAGGGTTTGTTGACTGTGGAATGCAGCCTCCGAAGCACTGTATGATTGATTGACTATAGATTAGGCGGGGCTTTGACCAAAGTTCACAGTGGCGTAGTCAGCGAAAGAAGTGTCGTCTTTAGCGATGGCAGCGGTGGCTTCGGTGGGGCAGACAGGGTTCTTCTGGAAGTTGACACTGGCGTAGTGAAGAGAGTCAGAGGCGTAGATGGTGGTCGCCAGACCTGAGTCTGGCTGAAGGGGGCGCTCCTTTATACCTTCAGAGTCACCAATACCACCCTGGAGAGGAGAAAGAGGAGGAGAGAGGGAGGAGGGAGAAGAGAGGGAGGAGGAAGACAGATGGAGGAGAGAAGGAGGAGGAGGGAGAAAAGGATGAGGGGATAAGAGGAGAAGGAGAGGAAGAGGAAAAAAGAGAAGGAGGACGTCGTGAAGGAGAGGAAATAATTGTTTGACACAAACTTACGTAAACACACACACACACACTCCTTCCCTCCCTCCCTCCCTCCCTCCCTCCCTCCATCCCTCCCTCCCTCCCTCCCTCCCTCCCTCCCTCACACACACACACACACACTGACCTTTCCATTGTTCCCTGCATCTGTGCTCATCCTGTGTGTTGAGGAGGCAGCTCCTGTGGAACACAAAGAACACATTACTCATAGGGAGAGTTACACTGGAAGGACTGGAAGCAGACCAGAGGAGCTGATTGCATGTGGTCTGCTCTGTGTGTGTGTGTGTGTGTGCGTGTGTGCGTGCATGCGTGTGTGAGTGTGTGTGTGTAATGGCTGGCTGGAATGGAGTGAATGGTATCAAATATATGAAAACCATGTGTTTGATACATTCCATTGACTCCATTCCGGCCATTATTATGAGACGTCCTCCCCTCAGCAGCCTCCACTGGTGTGTGTGTGTTTAAAAAAAAAACTCACCTTTCTCTTTGTTGCGTTTACAACTGTAGACAATGACCAGGATGACAGCGAACACCAACCCACCCAGACTCACAGATACAATGATGACCACAGAGGTACCTTGAAGACACACACACACACACACACACACACACACACACACACACACACACAGAGAGACACAGAGAGAGTAGACCACAAGCAATTAGCTCTTCTTTTCTGCTTACATACAGTCCTTCCAGTGTAATTTAAGCCTCAATCAGACCGACAGCGTCATTGCGTTTTCTTCATTTTCCTTGCAGCATTGCGTTGCAGAGGCAGTTGCAGGGCATTTTGTGTGGTGCATACGTTGGATTTATCCTATGTATGCATCAAATTGTATGCGTAGACTTGACAGAAATAGAAGCAAAAGATGATTGTTGAACTTTTGTTGCACACATATCCACTAACAATGTTGGATTACATAATGGAAAAAGTTTGTGTAAAAAAGGCCGTCCTGCACCTCTCCTATCTACCTAACTTCCCCTCACAGTCCCTTCAGTTTCCCTTAAGTCCCGTTAGTTTGGCTGCTCAGCCTACCTAAGTTACCCCTCTCCCATCATAGCCCTGCCATTCCCAACCAATCAGAGTGCTTGGAAATGCGCATCTGGACACTGCACCCGCCCACTCAGGTCAGAGTGTTATCGTTGTCCGAAGGGAGAAGACGCATGTTTCTGAGGTCTTTTTGTTGTCGACAGTAACACGAATGTCTAAATGTTGTGCATGTATCGAAATAACCACAACAATAAGATTCAAAGTCATTCCGATTAACAAAATCATATAAACATCTTCAAAGGAAACAGCTGTGTCTGTGTGTGTGTGGTGGTGACTATCAAGAGTACAGTGATGGGCCTCAACATCATGTTCTAACCGGACAGCACTATAGAGGGCAGAACCAAACCAAACAGTTATACAGTGCATTCGGATAGTATTCAGACCCTTGAATTTTTCCACATTTTGTTACGTTACAGCCTTATTCTAAAATTGATTAAATAGTTTTTTTCCCCTCATCAATCTACACACAATACCCCATAATAACAAAGCATAAACAGGTTTTTAGAAATGTTTGCAAATTATTTTAAAATAATAAACGGAAATATCACATTTACATAAGTATTCAGACCCTTTACTCAGTATTTTGTTGAAGCACCTTTGCCAGCGATTACTGCCTCGAGTCTTGGGTATGACGCTACAAGCTTGGCACACCTGTATTTGGGGAGTTTCTCTCATTTCTCTCTGCAGATCCTCTCAAGCTCTGTCAGGTTGGATGGGGAGCGTTGCTGCCCAGCTATTGTCAAGTCTCTCCAGAGATGTTAAATTGGGTTCAAGTCCGGGCTCTGGCTGGGCCACTCAAGGACATTCAGAGACTTGTCCCGAAGCCACTCCTGCGTTGTCTTGGCTGTGTGCTTAGGGTTGTTGTCCTGTTGGAAGGTGAACCTTCGCCCCAGTCTGAGGTCTTGAGCAGGTTGTCATCAAGGATCTCTCTGTACTTTGCAACATTAA
This sequence comes from Coregonus lavaretus, assembly GCF_964263955.1. Classification (NCBI taxonomy): domain Eukaryota; kingdom Metazoa; phylum Chordata; class Actinopteri; order Salmoniformes; family Salmonidae; genus Coregonus; species Coregonus lavaretus. Next base: position 30,247,041 of record NC_140010.1, on the reverse strand, counting down.
TCTTTGCCTCGATTCTGACAAGTCTCCCAGTCCCTGCCGCTGAAAACATCCCCACAGCATGATGCTGAATCCACCATGCTTCACCGTAGGGATGGTGCTAGGTTTCCTCCAGACGTGACGCTTGGCATTCAGGCCAAAGAGTTCAATCTTGGTTTCATCAGACCAGAGAATCTTGTTTCTCATGGTCTGAGAGTCTTTAGGTGCCTTTTGGCAAACTCCAAGCGGGCTGTCATCTGTCTTTTACTGAGGAGTGGCTTCGTCTGTCCTCGTCTGTACCATAAAGGCCTGTTTGGTGGAGTGCTGCAGAGATGGTTGAAAAAAAACAATTTAATCAATTTTAGAATAAGGCTGTAACCTAACAAAATGTGGAAAAAGTCAAGGGGTCTGAATACTTTCCGAATGCACTGTATAAATATATATGGGGGGTTGGAAATTATGCAGACAATTACACTGATTGACGCCACAATCGATCTGCAATATTAAAGCTGATCTACCCCATAAAAAAAGACAAAAGAAGAAGAGAACCCAATGTACATATCAAGGTTGGATTTACCATTTAGTGGTGATGGAGGTGACATGGATGAAGATGCAGGAGACATGGTGGTCACCGTGGTGGTCTTGGGTGGCGCTAATGGATATGAGAGTCATAGATTGTCAAGAGACAACACCAAAAGACAACACAAATACGTTGTATACACTATTCATATAGACATATTCATATTCACATATACAGTCAAATTCACAATTAAATGAGATGTTATTTGTCTGTTTTTTTTTAGCTAAACTTGCTGGGCCCACATACAATAGAGGAATATTATAGAGGTGCAATACATAACATCTTCATATGCAAATCGTACTTGATTAATTTTTTATATTTGTAGTGCGCACTAACTTGACGGTAAACATTATTTGTTCACAACGTCTCCTATGAGAACAAACTATAAGCAATGGAGTAATAGGCCCACAGTTCCCTACACTCTTAGAAAAGAATGTGCTATCTAGAACCAATAAAGGTTCTTCGGCTGTCCCCATAGGATAACCTTTTGAAGAACCCTTTTTGGTTGCATGTAGAACCCTTTTGGTTCCAGATAGAACCCTTTTGGGTTCCATGTAGAACCCTTGAACCCTTTTGGGTTCCATGTAGAACCCTTTCCAAAGAGGGTTCTACATGGAACCCAAAATAGTTCTACCTGGAACCAAAAAGGGTTCTACCTGGAACCAAAAAGGGTTCTACCTGGAACCAAAAAAGGTTATCCTATGGGGACAGCCAAAGAACCCTTCTGGAACCCTTTTTCTAAGAGTGTACTATTGTAAGACAGTTCATTGGTTGAAATGACCAATAGGCTAAGTAGCTGGAAGTGTTAAAGAGTGTGCTTTGATAGTAAGTCGTTGGCATCATAGAGCAAAGATTACAAGCTAATTGTAAAGTGGACTGCCAAAATCACCAACTCCTTCACAGACCACAATGTCATGACTAAGCATGCCCAGATCTCACAGCTAGGTCACCACAAAGAAACTCAACACAGGAAGTGACAAAAGGAAGTGCTCTTTCCCAATTTGTCTTTCCTTGATTCCTTGCATCCTTTGTGACCAAGATACTAGTAGGCCTTGCTCCATAACCTGGATGGTATTACTATTTATCTTTTGTCTAAAAACAAAATAAATTGGTGAAAAAACGGTGCTTGGAGTACATGATATGAATAACAATGCTTACACTCACCATTAACTATGAGTCGTACTTCAGTGATCAGGGTGGTGTAGACATTCGTTTTCCCACCACACCAGTATACCCCTATATCGTCCACAGTCAGGTTGGTGAAGGTCACAGTGAAGGCTCTCTCCTCTCTGTTATCAGACACAAATAATCGACCATGTTTGTTTAATATTTTGTCAGATTTGAAAGTGATCTTGGATTTGCAGATGAAGCGATCATCTTGTTTGCAGAATTACTTGATGCGATTCACATGGTCCTCTGGATACTGGCAGGTGATGGTAGCGTTTCCCCCCAGATAGGCTGTCATCTCTGTGACTGAGTTCTTACAGCAGTCATCTGTCAAGGGAAACACAACCTCAGCCTTTATTACCTCAGTCTCTCCTAAAGTTTTACAGGTGAAACGTACATGCAGCATCTGCATACCAACCATTTGATCTCATATGCATTTAGATCTTCTTGAGTTACACAGTGTTGTTTGAAGTAGCCTACAGTGTTGTTTTGAAATATGTACTGTGGGCGAATTTTAGAGCAGATGGTGTTAACAAACTATAACATAGCCCGTATGTTTATTTTGCCTAGTGGCACACGCTGTTGAGTTTTGGCCACATGAGAGAAAAATGCTGTGGTGTTTTTGTCTTACAATAACTATTATATTCAGTTCTGTTATGTAGAATTCTATCATTATGTCATCTTGCAGACATGGATTCAGCTTTGATCTAACTTTATTCTAGCACCATTCGCCAGAGTAGCCTGTTCTTTACGAGTAGAGCAGAGAATATAATATATATACAGTATGTAAAGTAGCGAATACACATGCGCAGAACGTGATCTGCACATGCAGAAGCTTCGGAATCTTTAGTTCTGAAAAAAAGGTATTGGAAAAGTTGGATCTACAGCCACTTTTTTACTTTGAATCCTACCCTGTGATGTCACAGAGAAGCATTTTTTAGGACCTTTCTTCTTATAATTTTAACCACAGATCATAGAAACACGCAATTTGCACATATGTAGACACTGGTTTGGTGCTGAAGATAATGAATATGAGGTTGAAAAGTAGCGGAGTTAAATTCATTTTTTGGCCAAATTAAAGTCAAAGTCTTTCACCTTCCTTTACTTTCAGCTCCACCTTAGTAAAATGGCCACTTGGTGTATCTGGTGTGTTCACTTCACATTTGTAGTTCCCTTCATCACTTTTATCCAGTTTTCTGATGGCCACTGTGAAGTGATCCCCGTCAGTGTCACACAAAGATCATCTATTCTTGTTCTCCCAGGTGTTCTTCATCCCACTTCTTATTTTCTCCTCACAACTTTGAGTTGACTCCTTGCAGAAATATTTCTGGTTGGATTGATATTTGACTGGGTATTTACAGCTGAAGATGACAGTTCCTTCTGAGAGTCCTTCCACTTCAAGGCAGCTTACACAACCTGAGATGACATTTGAAAACAGTGGTGGCATCATCATATTATCCATACACACTGGTATTCCAGACTCTTGAGTAGAGGTATTTTAAAGAATACTAACTGGGTGTTATTACATTGCTATAGAGTGATATAACAAGCGTATTACCTGTCATGAAGGACAGGATGATGAATATCAGTAGATTCCTCATCTTATGGGTTCTGGGGTTCTCAGCTCTCAGTCAGAGTGTTGGACTCAGTACCGTCTGGTTGGTTCCGCTGTCTCAAGATGTAGTTCCTGATGTAATGCTATGTGTATTGAACTCATCCTGTGCTCTCTCTACTTCTCCAAACTTAAGTGCAAACGTTATGTAATTTCCTCCTCTCTTCTGAACCCTAATTCTCTCTCACTCTTTGCACTCAAACAAACTATTTACTTCCCCTTTTCTGCATCTTTCTCTCTCTTCATTTCGCTGCATGTTACATGTTACATGTTGCATGTTGCATGTTGAGTTTATATTTTTGTTCAGTGTAGCAACTTTGCAACTACTTAGCATGTTAGCTAACCCTTCCCCTTCCCCTAACCCTAACCCTAACCCTAACCCTAACCTTAATGCCTAACCTTAACCCCTAACCCCTAGCCTAGCTAACGGTAGCCACCTAGCCACCTAGATAACGTTAGCCACAACAAATTGGAATTGGTAACATATCCAATCAAATCAAATCAAATTGTATTTGTCACTGTCACGGATTCAGCCTCCTTGCTCGGGCAGGCTTCAGCGTTCGTCATCACCGGAGTACTAGCTGCTACAAATCTATGTTTCTGTGTTCTACTTGTTTTGTCTTCATTGTACACACCTGGTTCCCATTAGGCCTATGATTAGGTCCCTATTTAACCCTCTGGCTCCCACTGTGTTGTGTGCGTGTTTGTTCTATGTTTGGTGTTATCGACTGGTGAGCGGGATTGTCCTCCCTGCGTGGAGTTTATGTTCATTTGTTAAAAACTAGTAAAGTACGTTGTCTACTAGCTCTGTGTCCTGCGCCTGACTCCGTCCTAATGCTACACACTGACGCCTGACAGTCACATACACGTGTTTAGCAGATGTTATAGCGGGTGTAGCGAAATGCTTGTGCTTCTAGCGCCGACAGTGCAGTAATATCTAACAAGTAGTATCTAACAATTCCACAACATATACCTAATACACCCAAAACTAGTAAGGAATGGGATTTAAGAATATATACATATATGGACAAGCAATGATAGAGCGGCATGGACTAAGATACAGTAGAATATTATAGATGCAGTATATACATATGAGATGAGTAGTGCAAGATATGTAAACACTATTAAAGTGACTAGTGTTCGAATTGCAATCTGTAAAATATCATACAAATTGTAATTCGTAACATACACGAAATGGAAAATGGACGTCCACAAATGAATACATACCATACGAAACGTAATATATCAAACTAATTGGAGGGAGACAGATTTACGTTTACTATGTTAGGTCTACCCCTGAGTCCAGGATGTAGCTACCCTCTTCCTCCTTATGAGCCTTAAATAAAGGTATGAAGCAGCTTTTGCTGTTGAACTTGGAGATTGGATATGGTAAGATCGCTGGAGACTCTCCAGTTGGAATCCATCCTATGCCAATGTCTCAACTTTTCAATTTCTCAGCAAGGTATCCTTCAAACATACTTGGTTAACCATGTGTGGATTGAAGAGCATTTTCATTCATGTTTTTTATGACCATCTGTAATATCTTTGACTCAACCTCAAGAACTGAGCCCAGTTTGCTGTACAATGCCACTTTCATGTGTACCATCCCAAGAGCCATTAGCTGACCATTTACACGGTAGCACAAATGGTCTACTACAATTCACTCTGAAGATTATGTTCATTGTCCCTTCTCTGTTTCTATGTGATTAATCTTGATCATAGTTTGTCTTGTGTTCTGCTATATTTCTACGGTTTTAATAATCACACTATAGTAGCCTACACACTACTGCCAAAGTTACATTGTATTCCATCATTTTAGAGCATAAGCCTACTTTTATTTTGAAAGCAGTTACATCCCACTGAACATGTAGCTTACAAGAGGGAAGATACATAGTAGAGGAAGTACCCCTATCAAACCACAGTGCTCAGTAAGTGTGTGCGTGTTTGCTCTTGCTCTTGCTTGTGTGTGTGTGTGACTCACCTGTGTTATATGTTACCTGACCTGTTGCAGTAGGCTATTTACACTAATTATGTTAAGACAACAACAGTGAAGTGCATTGTATAACAAGACAAACAAAATAGGTCAAGGAGGCAGCCGCTCATATGAAGAAGTGTTCACAGAGCATGATGCATGATCTAAATGGAAAGTATATTATGGTATCCATGTGATACACAGGGAGTATATCAAAGATTGATCCCTCATATGCTTCAGAGAGTTTTGCCACTGTGTGCTTCAGACAGCACTACACTGAGTTGGGAGTAAAGTAGTCCCATTCACCAGCAGTGTGTCTGAAGAGACCCTATAATGCCTGGCACGCAATGGAGGGGAATATTGTTTTGGGTGTCAACATAACAAGAACAATAGTGTCTCGGTTTCACTCTGTGTACTTCACTTCAAATGGAAAACCAGAAACCAGACAGGAAGCGACTTTATAAACATTGCCTGAGAGAGGGGGCAGTAGGTAGCACGAGAGAGAAAGGAGCTGAGGACAAGAGAGGGGGGAGAGTGTGAAAGGATAAAGAAGGGAGGATGGGGCAAAGAGAGAGATAAAAGGAGAGTGAAAGGGGAATAATGAAATACAGAAAAATACTGAACATGTTTCGTCACAATCTATGATTATTACAACTGCTGACATTCCCATGACAGACCCAATAGAAAAACTGCATTTTGGGCTTTGAAAAACCACTGTATTCGAATGAAGCAGTGTCAGGGGTTAACTTTATGACCTTTTGACTTTTGGGGACTGTTGATGGAAATGTATGCATCAGTTGCTAAAGCCAGTGAAGCCACCAAAAGGATAGTTCGCCTTTACATTTTAGTCATTTAGCAGACGCTCTTATCCAGAGCGACTTACAATTAGCGAGTGCATACATTATTATTATTATTTTTTTTTTTCATACTGGCCCCCCGTGGGAATCGAACCCACAACCCTGGCGTTGCAAACGCCATGCTCTTCCAAATGAGCTACATCCCTGCCGGCCATTCCCTCCCCTACCCTGGACGACGCTGGGCCAATTGTGCGCCGCCCTATGGGTCTCCCGGTCGCGGCCGGGAACGTTTGATTTCATATCATAAAATGGAGCTCATGCTGGAGTTGTGCCAGGCAGGTCATGCCATATCATGTGCATATCCTTGTAGGTATTACTGTTTTCCATAGCCCAGGCATGGTCACACAGGCCTACCAGGGAAGTAGATAAAGTACATCAACTCATTGTTTTGAAAATATACACCATCCACCTATAGTATGTTTCTGATATGGATGATTGTCCCTGGAACACAGTATTCTTATTCTATTTATCTGTCCTTGTTGAGGGGCTATGTATGTCCTCTTGCGCACGTGTGATTGTGGTGTCCTGTTGTGCAGGAATATGTGTGATTGGCACCATCCTGTGGTCAAAAGGTGCAATTAAGCTGCTCTTTATGATAGTGTCGCAGTTCTTATATTTTCCATGGTAAACCTGAATGGTTTGTCTTTCTTTATGCAAATGTATTCTTGAATATCGCACACAAACGGATAAATGGTATATTGTGGCCAGTGACGCATCCCTTCTGAAGGCAGAGCCCGCACCAAATATGCAGCCTGCTGATTGGCTGAGGAGTTTGTCAATGTAAAAAGGGAGGGTTATCAGGAAACAAATATGGCTACCCTGTCTGTTGGAGAGCCTCAAGAGATGGAAGGTGAGTGACAATCTAATATATGGCATCGCAAATAGTTTATCATGAGGGTGGTTAAATGTATATTTACCTATATATTATTGAACCTTTCCCCCAAACTGTACGCCGCAGGGGATGTTATTTTGTGCTACTTTGCCCTTCCCTCCCTGGTCATGCTAGCTAGCTAATGTTGTTAGCTATGTCATTCAATAAGAAGTTGTTTACGTTTGCCAGCATTTATCTAGCTACTAGCACTAGATAACTAAACTAACATGTTTTTTCTGTACCTAGCTAAATGTCATCCTCCTGTGTTTATTGTAGTTAGCTAACATTAGTTAGATAACAAATAATGACCGACTCATCCACTTAATACAAGCAAGTTAGCCTAGCAACTGAGTGTGGTTGAAATGGGAACATCAAGCTACTCTAGCTAGCTGGTTGGTCCTTGCTGGCCAGTCAGCTAGCGTGGAAAATTTACTTTCAATATTGTCAGATTCTTCAACATCTAAAATCAAAATGTCAGACAGACACAGTCGAAAATAGCCTTACTAGTTCCTGTATATAGCTTACTTCAAGACAAGGTGTAGCTAAATATAAATATGTTGCTACTGATGAACGTGCTACTGATCAGCTAGCAGTAGTTTGCAGACACAGCCATCCATAGGAAATTAAGAGGCGTCAAAGCAGGTCAGATCATGTGAGCCTGCTACTACATGGGCGCTTTAGTTTTATTGACTCCTCCATGGCTACAACTGTGATAATGTCCAAACTACATTGAACTGATTGACCAGGGCTGTTCCTTCCCATCTGTTCTGTGTGCAGTGGATCGGAAGGGAGAGTCAGAGGAGTCAGGAGATGATGAGACCAGGAGGAAGAGCATCAACGGGGAGGTAGACCCCAACCAGCCTCCTGCCACAGGTGGGGGCTATACACAAGTTATACCTTAAGGCCCTCAAGGGTGATGCACCCAGCATGCTCCGTACAATCATCAGACTCAAACAGCCTGGTCATACCAGCCACAACCCTGCACAGCATGGGTGACAGGTCCTTCTCACATGTTGCCCCTCAGCTCTGGAACACTCTACCTGTACATGTCAAGGAGGCAGCTTCAATTTCCTCATTTAAAATGTCACTAAACACCTACCTATTCAAGCTAGCTTTTACTGTTCTATCACTTAATTTGCCTAAAGTCTCTTTTGCATTAGTAGTTAATGTATTGTGAGTTTTTCTACTTTTTGATGTATTGATGCTGTTTTTGTTATTGTTTTATTTTTGTTTGATACCTTTTGTGCAATGAATGTGGGAAATTATGCAAGAATACAGGGTAAGGTTAAACACAAGTATAGTGTCACATCATACTCAGGTGGCACAAAATGAAGAAAACATGTTGTACTGTGGTAGCTAGTACATACTAGTCTAGTTAGGCCTAGATGCTGTGGCTGTGTTAAAAATTACCTCTTGAAATGTCTCTCTTTTTGTACACAGTTAAAGAGGAGTCTCCCGTTGATATGGATACCATAACCCTGGACCCAGAGGAAGAGGTGATGGAGGGATGGAAATTAGTGTTGCCATACAATTAGCCTCAGGGTATTATGAATGTTGTTCCAATTTAGTTCTCTACCTAACACACCTACCTCTCTTCACAGGATGTTGATCTTGTCCACTGTAGGATTGGGAAGATTGAGGGACTGGAGGTGTTGAGGAAGGCTAAGGTCAGTAGGTTGACTATTGTCTGTCATTCACCCATATGATTGTAAAAACATCATATAGCTATTTATAGAAAACATAGATGACAATCACCCTGGAGTAAAGGAGACTGTGTCTGCACAAACAGTATGACTAGATTAACTCATGTTTGTGTGTGTGTCTCCAGACGCTCTCTCTAAGGCAGAACCTGATCAAAAACATTGAGAACCTGGAGACGTTAGTGACTCTGAAGGAGCTGGATCTCTACGACAACCAAATCCGCAAACTTGAGAACCTGCAGACCCTCACAGAGCTGGAGTGAGTCTGATGGGACCACATACATACATGGATGTATACACACCGGTGTTCCCTCCCTATCAGCTGACCTTGTGGTTGCCTCGATGACCAGCTTTTACTAACCATTAATAAGTGCATTCCTCTCCCCATTTACACTGACAGAACTGAATGAACTGTGTTACTCCATGTACTATTTTACACAAAATGTTTCCTCACAGTAAAATTGAATTAAACCTGAATGTATTTTGACTCTGATCTCTAGCCAGCTGGACGTGTCCTTCAATCTGCTGAGGAAGGTGGAGGGTCTGGAGCGTCTGACGGGGCTGAAGAAGCTATTCCTACTGCACAACAAGATCAGCCACATTGCCAACCTGGACCATCTCACAGGCCTGGAGATGCTGGAGCTGGGCTCCAACCGCATCCGGGTGAGACAGAGGCCAAGGGTCACGGATCATGTGCGACTAATTACATAGGGTGGCTGGAGCCTTTGACAATATTTAGGGCCTTCCTCTGACACCGCCTGGTATAGAGGTCCTGGATGGCAGGAAGCTTGGCCCCAGTGATGTACTGGGCGGTACGCACTAACCTCTGTAGGGCCTTGTGGTTGGAGGCCGAGCAGTTGCCATACCAGGCAGTGATGCAACCAGTCAGGATGCTCTCGATGGTGCAGCTGTAGAACGTTTTGAGGATCTGAGGACCCATGCCAAATCTTTTCAGTCTCCTTAGGGGGAATAGGTTTTGTCGTGCCCTCTTCACGACTGTCTTGGTGTGCTTGGACCATGTTGGTGATGTGGACACCAAAGAACTTGAAGCTGTCAACCTGCTCCACTACAGCCATGTCGATGAGAATGGGGGCGTGCTCGGTCCTCTTCTTTTTCCTGTAGTCCACAATCATCTCCTTTGTCTTGATCACGTTGCGGGAGAGGTTGTTGTCCTGGCACCACACGGCCAGGTCTCTGACGACCTCCCTATAGGCTGTCTCGTCGTTGTCGGTGATCAGGCCTACCACTGTTGTGTCCATGCAGGCCATGCAGTCATGAGTGAACAGGGAGTACAGGAGGGGACTGAGCACGCACCCCTGAGGGGCCCCCGTGTTGAGGATCAGCGTGGCGGATGTGTTGTTACCTACCCTTACCACCTGGGGGCGGCCCATCAGGAAGTCCAGGATCCAGTTGCAGAGGGAGGTGTTTAGTCCCAGGGTCCTTAGCTTAGTGATGAGCTTTGAGGGCACTATGGTGTTGAATGCTGAGCTGTAGTCAATGAATAGCATTCTCACGTAGGTGTTCCTTTTGTCCAGGTGTGAAAGGGCAGTGTGGAGCGCAATAGAGATTGCATCATCTGTGGATCTGTTGGGGTGGTATGCAAATTGGAGTGGTTCTAGGGTTTCTGAGATAATGGTGTTGATGTGAGCCATGACCAGCCTTTCAAAGCACTTCATGGCTACAGACATGAGTGCTACGGGTCGGTAGTCATTTAGGCAGGTTACCTTAGTGTTCTTGGGCACAGGGACTATGGTGGTCTGCTTGAAACATGTTGGTATTACAGACTCAGACAGGAAGAGGTTGAAAATGTCAGTGAAGACACTTGCCAGTTGGTCAGCGCATGCTCGGAGTACACGTCCTGGTAATCTGTCTGGCCTTGTGAATGTTGACCTGTTTAATGGTCTTACTCACATCGGCTACGGAGAGAGTGATCACACAGTCGTCCGGAACAGCTGATGCTCTCATGCATGTTTCAGTGTTACTTGCATAGAAGTAATTTAGCTCATCTGGTAGGCTTGTGTCACTGGACAGCTGACGGCTGTGCTTCCCTTTTTAGTCTGTAAATTTGTCTCCCAGTGTCTGTTGGAAAGCAGACTGAACCAGGTTTTACTCTAGGATTTTGCCTGTGCATAGCGCTATTCAGTTTATTTAATCATAAACTCCCTAGTCCTTGCCGGTGACAAGCATACCCATAACATAATGCAGCCACCACCATGCTTGAAAATATGATGTGGTACTCTGTGATCTTGTGTTGGATTTGCCCCAAACATAGCACTTTGTATTCAGGACATAAAGTTCATTTCTTTGCCACATTTTTTGCAGTTTTACTTTAGTGCCTTATTGCAAACAGGATGCATGTTTTGGAATATTTATTATTCTGTACAGGCTTCCTTTTCACTCTGTCAATTAGGTTAGTATTGTGGAGTAACGACAATGTTGTTGATCCATCCTCTGTTTTCTCCTATCACAGCCATTAAACTCTAACTGTTTTAGTCACCATTGGCCTCATGGTCATTGATGAAATCCCTGAGCGGTTTCCTTCTTTTCCAGCAACTGAGTTAGGAAGGATGCCTGTATCTTTGTAGTGACTGGGTGTATTGATACACCTTCCAAAGTGTAATTTCATAACTTCACAGGGATATTCAATGTGTGCTTTTTTCTTTACCCATCTACCAATAGGTGCCCTTTGTGAGGCATTGGAAAACTTCCCTGGTCTTTGTTGTTGAATCTGTGTTTGAAATTCACTGCTCGACTGAGGGACCTTATAATTCTCTGTATGTATGGGGGACAGAGATGAGGTAGTCAGTCAAATCATGTTAAACACTATTATTGCACACAGTGTGCAACTTATGTGACTTGTTAAGCTTTTGTTAAAAGCAGACATTAAATATCCCTTTGAGCATGGTGAAGTTATTATTTACACTTTAGATGGCATCCTTCCTAATTCAGTTGCCGGAGAGGAAGGAAACCGCTCAGGGATTTCACCATGAGGTGATTTTAAAACAGTTTAATGGCTGTGATAGGAGAAAGCTGAGGATGGATCAACAACATTGTAGGTACTCCATAATACTGTAGATCATTGACAAAAAATGACAATAAAATCAATTTAATCCCACTTTGTAACACAAACAAATGTGGAAAAAGTCTAGGGGTGTCACTTGTTAAATCCACTTCAATCAGTGTAGATGAAGGGGAGGAGACCGGTTAAAGAAGGATTTTTAAGCCTTGACACAATTGAGACATGGATTGTGTATGTGTGCCATTCAGAGGGTGAATGGGCAAGACAAAATATTTAAGTGCCTTTGAATGGGGTATGGTAGTAGGTGCCAGGCACACCAGTTTGTGTCAAGAACTGCAATGCTGTTGGGTTTTTCACACTCAACAGTTTCCCGTGTGTATCAAGAATGGTCCACCACCCAAAGGACATTCAGCCAACTTGACACAATTGTGAGAAACATTGGAGTCAACATGGGCCGGCATCCCTGTTGAACGCTTTTCGACACCTTGTACAGTCCATGCCCAGATGACTTGAGGCTGTTCTGAGGAGGGGTGCAACTCAATATTAGGAAGGTGTTCTTAATGTTTTGTACACTCGTTTAGATTTGGATTAAGCAGAGCATGTCTCACAATTGGCAGCCACTTGGAACTCGTGAAAAATCTGTCGATGTGCCCTTGAGCAAGGCACTTAACCCTAATTGCTCCTGTAAGTCGCTCTGGATATGAGCGTCTGCTAAATGACTAAAATGTAAAAATGTGTGTGGGTCTTTGTTTTTCCAGGTAATCGAGAATTTGGACTCGCTGTCCTCCTTGACAAGTCTGTTTCTGGGCACCAACAAGATCACACAGTTTCAACATCTGGAGGGCCTACACAACCTGACAGTCCTCAGCATCCAGGTACACACACATACTGTGGCTTGATAGTTTCTGTGACTTCCTCCATCTTAAGTTTTGTGTTCAGTGTGACAACGAGTCATATAGACTGCAGTATTTTTTACACACAAATGCTTGTGTTTAGTGAAACTACTCAGTAGAAGTACATCTACTCATGAAGACAGTACAATATAAAAGACAAGTGGATGTTTTGGTCTCTGAGTATATGTTGTGTTGTCTTTCCTCCAGAGTAACCGCATCACCAAGATGGAGGGTCTGCAGGGTCTGGTCAACCTGAAGGAGCTCTACCTGAGTCACAATGGCATCGAGGTCATCGAGGGCCTGGAGAACAACGTGAGTCAACGGCAACCTGCACGACTGTAGGGCCATGCACATTGCCATGGCGACCAATAAAATCAGAGCAGGAATGCAATGTTTATGGATCCCTAATGAATTAATGTGGTGGGAGTCTGCTAGATGACTGAATGTAATGTAAATGTTGAGCGGCTTCACTGCAGGTAGATTGTATGTTAAATATATATATATATAAAATTCAATAATACATTTTTTTATAAAATATGTGGCATAATGCTCCAAACGTAGTCAATACATGTTGTCATTGCGATTATATGTAGTTATTGCAAAATCAAGACTTGCCGTGTCTGCGTGCTAGTTTAATGGCAAGTATTTAAAAATATTTAAAGTGGTGACTAAATTTATGCTGTTTGTCCACATACAGAAAAAGCTGACAACTCTGGACATCGCAGCCAACCGGGTAAAGAAAATTGAAAACATCAGCCATTTAACAGACCTACAGGAATTCTGGGTAAGAGGGAAGGAGAGATTGAAAAGAGGGATGTGGGTCGCATGGATGAGTCATTTTAAAGTAGATCACTGTCAGTTGTTTGAGAAATGGATATGTCCAAGGTTGCAGATAGGAAACTTCTCTATCATACACTACCGGTCAAAAGTTTTAGAACACCTACTCATTCCAGGGTTTTTCTTTATTTTTACTATTTTCTACATTGTAGAATAATAGTGAAGACATCAACACTATGAAATAACACATATGGAATCATGTAGTAACCAAATAAGTGTTAAACAAATCAAAATATATTTTATATTTGAGATTCTTCAAATAGTCACCATTTGCCTTGATGACAGCTTTGCATACTCTTGGCATTCTCTCAACCAGCTTCAACTGGAATGCTTTTCCAACAGTCTTGAAGGAGTTCCCACATATGCTGAGCACTTGTTGGCTGCTTTTCCTTCACTCTGCGGTCCAACTCATCCCAAATCATCCCACTTTGGTTGAGGTCGGGGGATTGTGGAGGCCAGGTCATCTGATGCAGCACTCCATCACTCTCCTTCTTGGTCAAATAGCCCTTACACAGACTGGAGGTGGGTTGGGTCATTGTCCTGTTGAAGACAAAAAAGATAATCCCACTAAGCCCAAACCAGATGTGATGGCGTATCGCTGCAGAATGCTGTGGTAGCCATGCTGGTTAAGTGTGCCTTGAATTCTAAATAAATCACAGACATTGTCACCAGCAAAGCTCCCCCACACCATAACACCTCCTCCTCCATGCTTTACGGTGGGAAATACACATGCAGAGATCATCCGTTCACCCACACCGCGTCTCACAAAGACACTGCGGTTGGAACCAAAAATCTCCAATTTGGACTCCAGACCAAAATACAAATTTCCACCGGTCTAATGTCCATTGCTCATTTTTCTTGGCCCAAGCAAGTCTCTTCTTCTTATTGGTGTCCTTTAGTAGTGATTTCTTTGCAGCAATTCGACCATGAAGGCCTGATTCACACAGTCCCTTCTGAACAGTTGATGTTGAGATGTGTCTGTTACTTGAACTCTGTGAAGCATTTTATGGGCTGCAATTTCTGAGGCTGGTAACTCTAATTAACTTATCCTCTGCAGCAGAGGTAACTCTGGGTCTTCCATTCCTGTGGCGGTCCTCATGAGAGCCAGTTTCATCATAGCGCTTGATGGTTTTTGCGACTGCACTTGAAGAAACTTTCAACGTTCTTGAAATGTTCCGTATTGACTGACCTTCATGTCTTAAAGTAATGATGGACTGTCGTTTCTCTTTGCTTATTTGAGCTGTTCTTGCCATAATATGGACTTTGTCTTTTACCAAATAGATCCATCTTCTGTATACCAACCCTACCTTGTCACAACACAACTGATTGGCTCAAACGCATTAAGAAGGAAAGAAATTCCACATATTAACTTTTAAGAAGGCACACCTGTTAATTGAAATGCATTCCAGGTGACTACCTCATGAAGCTGGTTGAGAGAATGCCAAGAGTGTGTAAAGCTGTCAAGGCAAAGGGTGGCTATTTGAAGAATCTCAAATATAAAATATATTTTGATTTGTTTAATACTTTTTTGGTTACTACATGATTCCATATGTGTTATTTCATAGTTTTGTTGTCTTCACTATTATTCTACAATGTAGAAAATAGTAAAAATAAAGAAAAACCTTTGAATGAGTAGGTGTTCTAAAACTTTTGACTGGTAGTGTATATCAAATCTCTCTTTCTCCCCCTCCCAGATGAATGATAATCAGATAGAGAACTGGTCAGATCTGGACGAGTTGAAGAATGCCAAAGCCCTGGAGACGGTGTACCTCGAGAGGAACCCCTTACAGAAGGACCCCCAATACCGCAGGAAGATCATGCTGGCGCTGCCCACCGTACGCCAGATCGATGCCACCTTCATCCGCTTCTAACCGGCCCCCGCCCGCAGTGCCACGACACATCTCGCTCCCCCACTTCAGTGTTCCCCCACCTGCACTCACCGTCCTTCCCCCGCAACCGCAAAATTAACCTCCGCTCACTGCACTAATTCCCCACAGGCACACACATACTGATACACACAGACAAGGGTGCCCTTGTATACCACGCACACACACATTCTGACCATCACTTCTCTCCTTACCCTCTCTCATACACATGTGCATGCACGCATGTACACACTAACTCACGCGCACCACTTGACCTATGCTATTGTGTGAACGTTTATTAATTTATTCCCAGAATTGGACTGGATACGGGCTAGGAGGAGTGGGAGCTGCAGGGATGTCAAAAAGACCCCATCTTTCCCCACTGTCCTCCCTCCCCTCCCTGTCTTTTCTCCCGCTCTCCTCCCTTTTCCTTTCCATGTGGAGTAGGGAATGATTGCCCCGCCTGATTGGCCTTTGTCTGGATGATAAAAAAGAGAAGGCAGGCCGTTTTCTATTTGTTATTGAAATTACTGCACCTGGCGGAGAGGGGGATGAGGGTCTTTTTGAGTGGTCGTGCGAGTGTTTATCATATTTTCTTCAGGAAGGTCTACTACGCTCACCAGATATCAAAGTCTTATTTTTTTTATATTCTTTTAATGAATTTTAAATGATCAAATGTGTAAAAAAAAAAATAACATTGACTACTGTAACTGCTGTCCTCTGGTGCTGACACAGGGTCCATGTTGGTGTATGATACTTAGTGTTTGCCATAGGGATATTTAGATCATAACACTGGACTGCTTACATACTGTAGCTACATTACAGACACTGTCTCGTGCACGTGGTGTCTTGTTCAAAGTGAAGGAATTAACTTAATCCCCACCCTGTCACATCAAAGAAGCGTACTCTTTGTACTCGATCTGAAACTGGTACGTCTTGGGACAATAAGGCAAATGTACTGTTCTGAATGCTAATTCATGGTCACCCGAAGGAACAAACCAGGTTTTTTTTCATTTCACGCAAAAAGAAAATTTATGATTTTGCATTGGACAAGTTTAGATTGTTTCACTCTGTTTTGTGCCGTTTCTTGCCTAATGAACATTACCCAGTTACCATAGACTGGAGAGTAGGACCACATGTCAAGGGGGAGGAGTGGGATTTTGCCATAGGATTTGCCCTCAACGATTTAACTTGTTTTTGTGTTATTGATTTCTATTAAGTTTCTTTTAAAACATTTTTGAATGGTAATCCTTGGGCAAACATCCCCAGGAGATCATCGTCTGCTTTTGATTGTAAATAATCAAACTTTATCTTAGACTTTGACTCAACATCCTAATTCAAATAAGTCTGCAGTCTGAGCTATTAATCCATATGTCAATCTTGCTGCTGTAAAATGCAACTAACATTCAGTGATGGTGGCATTCAGCACTCCTTTCTTTTCAGGCCATGATCCTAAAATATTTGAAGTTGGGAGATAATGTAAAGAAAAATATGACAATCTGTTATCATATTTCCAAGTCAATACTCCATGCATATACATGTATGGAGTAACCTATAGTTGTACACTTACAGGGAAAGTTTAACAGAAGTGAACCGTGGTTGTGAACAGAAATGGACTCCGATGACCTATTGACCTGAATCAGTGGGGTCTGTCAGAGTGAAGGTGTGTGGTATGTGGAAGGGAAGGAGTGTGTTTGTGACGTAAAGCGCTTTTAATCACATTGCTCAGGACCTTACTATCGCCATGTAGTGGACCAACAGGCTCAGAAGTTGCCCCTAACCACAGATCTAGGATCAGATAACCCTTCTGTACCCCCAATCAGATTTGAACCTTAATCAATAGTGTAATGACCCTGTATCAATGGTTAGGGAAAATGTATATTCCCTCCTGCAGAGCGAAAGGTGACCCATACAACTGGGACTTATTCAAGAGGGTGCAACATTTAGAATGTTACAGATAAAAATGCAATGTATATAATTTCAACTATTGACTCCTCCCGTTGCTAGACAAGTTGGCAGTTCTATACATTACATTTTTATCTGCCCCACTTGTCCCAGTCCCTCAGATGGGTTCAGAGAGCAACGCTACACAACTCAATTGTATTTTTTTGCTTGTTTTTAATTACGCTTGGCAAAGCGCTTGGTTGACCGTTCTTGAACTGAATGTATTATTAAAGACTAAAGAATAAAGTTACTTAAATTACATGTTTTCCCACAAATGCTTACACCACTAAACTGACATATTAGTGAATAGATTGTAACTACTATTGCATGCACTGTATAAATTAGATTACATGTATTGACTAAAACTACTGTACTATTGTCAGTACTGTGAAGAGAAGAAAATATAACTGTTTCACTTGAAGGGATACCCTTGTATGGGCCACTGGTTGGGGCGGCCTACTACTCAGCCAACGTAGTCAAACCAGAGACAGGGCAATGAAATA
Organism: Coregonus lavaretus; assembly: GCF_964263955.1. NCBI lineage: Eukaryota > Metazoa > Chordata > Actinopteri > Salmoniformes > Salmonidae > Coregonus > Coregonus lavaretus. The sequence continues at coordinate 30,229,245 of NC_140010.1, read as the reverse complement.
CATTACCCACAATCCAACACGAGTCTGTGTGACGCAGGCATCCAGGCAAAGCTCGCGAGTACAGAACGGCGGTACGCACGCGCATGATTTGTGTTGTTGTTGGTGGCGGTAAGATGGCGGCGCTCGGGGACGCATCAACTCCGGGGGTGAATGGGTTAATTCAACAGTTCACATCTATTACAGGTAAAATGTGTTACCTTTTATTGTTAGAATGTTCATTTTTCATGAGTTATCTTCCGAAAATAATCATGTCGCCCCAGTATCACAGAAAGCTGCGCAGGAAAATCAGACGGGGCATCAGTGCTTACTTACTGCCCCCTCTGTCATACAAGGGAAAATATTACTGGAGGTAGCTAACTAGCAAGCTAACGACCGTCAAGTGTGTGGTCACCAGAATGCAACATTAACTTTTAAACATAAAATGACCCCCAGGAAAGACTACTCAGAATTGTCCTGGGATGATGTCTGACGCAAAAACGGCTTTCTAGAGTTTCCCCAAAAGTCATTTTGAGTACCTGGAGGTGCAATAACTAGCCTTATTTTCTCTCATTTCTGTGGAATGGACGTTGGGTGCAACATTTTCCTCTTGTCGAGCTAACCTAGCCTAGGCTCCACCTAACCATGCAATGGTGGCTGAAACATCTCCCGCCTGTCATGTTCAAGTGATCGGAACGGAAGCACCACACCAGCCTCCCTCTGCTATCATTACTGTTACACAAAGTTTGCGTTCAAATTGTAATTTAATTATGCTATGTTTAATGTTATATAAATGTAGATAGCAATTTGGCCAAATCCATCCCATTTTTTGTGTGATCCTATCATGTTCTGTCGAGAAGACATGAAAAGTGAAACAGACATGCGCAGTAAACATGACAAACTCTAACCGTCTATATATGCAGCAATGCTTGCATGCAAGTTTAGATTGCATGTAAATTGCACATTATTTTACGCAGTTCTTGATTACAATGCATGGAGATAAAACGTATAGTGAAAGTGCCATTATCCTTCTGCCAGTGCGTTTAGCTCTAACCGTTCGCTGCAGCTAGCGACTGGGACGAGCTGCAAAGAAACACTCAAACTGGACAGTTATCTCCATCTCTTTTTAATTCAAAGACTCAATAATGGACACTCTTACTAACAGTTGTGGCTGCTTCGCGTGATGTTTTGTTGTTTCTACCTTTGTGCTGTTGTCTGTGCCCAATAATGTTTGTACCATGTTTTGTGCTGCTACCGTGTTGTGTTGCTACCATGCTATGTTGTTGTTTTAGGTCTCTCTTTATGTAATGTTGTGGTGTTTCTCTTTTCGTGATGTGTGTTTTGTCCTATATTTTTATTTGTAATCCCAGCCCCCGTCCCAGCAGGAGGCCTTTTGGTAGGCGTCATTGTAAATAAGAATTTGTTCATAACTGGCTTGCCTAGTTAAATAAAGGTTAAATAAATAAATAAAAACAAGACTAATGCATGCACATAAATCAGGTTTTTTTGTGAGTGATCCTAGTTGGGGTTCAGATCTCGTAAAACATTTAATAAAATGGCTTATGTCAACCAACCAATAAATTATTAAATGCATCAAAATATATTTCAGATGTAAAACATCAGGTCACTTTTTGTGTGTGTGTGTGTGTCATCCATATTATTTATGACCTTTCCCCAGGTGCCACAGAGAGTGTGGGGAAGCATATGCTAGAAGCATGCAACAACAATCTAGAAATGGCAGTGACCATGTTCCTGGACGGAGGGGGGATCACAGAGGAGCCCAGCACCAGCTCCAGTTCAGCAGGGGCCTCCAGCAGCAAAGCCCCCGCAGAGTAAGTCAATGGCCTGCTCCACCACACCAACCACTGCAGGGTCCTAAGAGATGGAGCCGGTGTTGAAACAAACCCAAACTTTGAGAGATCGCCAATCCTGGTCCTGCTGTTTTCATTGAAAGCACATTAATGAGAAAGAAAAAGGTCTCCTGGAATTGAAGTTGAATATTGTCTGTCTGTTTTTGCAGTGACGAAGTGCGGGCGCCTATCCCACAGAAGCAGGACATACTGGTGGAACCAGAGCCTATGTTTGGAGGTACAGTACTGCAGAGCAACCCCATAATATAGCCTACCTCACTACAACTTAATTGTAATGGATCTCAATGAAGAGCCCATCTGCTCCCTCTGTCTCCCCCTCTCTGTCTCAGTCCATCTAACAGTCTCTCACTCTCTCTCCATCTATCACTCGCAGCGCCAAAGCGACGAAGACCTGCCCGCTCCATATTTGACGGTTTTAGGGACTTCCAAACAGAAACCAGTAAGTAGCCTACATGTGTATGTGTCTTTATGCGTGTATGTGTTTGCGTAGAAAATAGTGCCACTCAGGCATCAGGCAAAGCACTACTTGTGTTGTGATCATGGTCAGGTTGTGGTATATACACTATCGGCTTCTCTGCCCTCTTTAAGTCCGCCAGGAACAGGAGCTGAGGAACGGCAGTGCGGCGGACAAAAAGCTCAGCACCCTGGCGGATCTGTTCCGGCCCCCCGTCGAGCTCATGCACAAAGGCAGCTTTGAGACGGTGAGGAGCCCCCTCCCCCCTGGACACCCAAGCTCCCTAGACCTGGAGGACTGTCAGTCGACCCTCATCCAAACCACCCTTAGCTGAAAGGATAGAATAGGTCTCTAAGCAGTACGGCAACAATTCCACCTAGCCTGCCAGAGGGCAAGGTGGAGCTTTTACCATATTGATTATACCTATCTGGCTCCTTTCTCTCTCTAGGCGAAGGACTGTGGTCAGCTGGAGAGCAAGTGGCTGATGATCAACATCCAGAATGTGCAGGACTTTGCCTGCCAGTGTCTCAACAGAGACGTGTGGAGCAACGACGCGGTCCGGACCATCATCAGGGAGCACTTCATATTCTGGCAGGTATGAATGTGCACTCACACATGAAATATCACCTTCCCATTCAGAAAAAAATACTTTGTGGTTCAGTAGCTAGGTTTCCATCCAATTTGCGACAGATTTTCATGCAAATATTCAAAAATCTGCATAAAACATTTTTCCACCAGAGATGTGTTTACATCAAACAGACTTTTTGTGGATAAAAGGCTGTGCGTGATGAAAAAACGGTTTTATAGCAAATGGGCCCATTCTGGTCTTTGCACATGTGCTCTAGCCAACAGCTTGCAGATACAGTGCGGGTACTCTACCTACATTATAAGATTATTATGGATAAGAGCAATATTATTTGAAGTTGTAAAACGGCAGCCAAGCATCAATCATCATGTCACCAGACTAAGACCCTCAATATTTATTGGAAAGGAGCATCAAGTTTTTTACCTTGCACATTCACCACCCTGTGAAGTTATTCATAAATTATTTCATCTGTACCGGCATTTCATGTTTCCATCAGCCCGGTTGTGACTTTTTCCATGTCAGGTAATTCATCTGCATGAAATGGTTGGATGAAAACGTGGTTACTGTCACAAAGTTTTTCTCCTTCTTGTCATAACTGTACACAGTACACACGCTGTCACTTACACACACACACACACACACACACACACACACTGTGTGCCGTAGAGGCGTGTTGAGAGGAGCTGACCTGCTGTGTGTGGGTGCGTTGACAGGTTTACCATGACAGTGAAGAGGGACAGAGGTATATCCAGTTCTACAAGCTAAACAAGTTTCCCTATATCTCCATTTTGGACCCCCGCACAGGTGAGGCCTGCTCTGGGTTTCTGAGTGCTTGATCAGTTACTAACACTAAAAAGGTTTTGAAAGTCTAACTGACGATGTTCGTGTTTGACTGTTCTGCAGGTCAGAAGATGGTGGAGTGGAACCAGTTGGACGTGGCTTCATTTCTTGAACAGGTGACGGGCTTCCTGACGGAACATGGCCAGCTAGACGGCCCGGCGTCCAGCCACCCGCCCCCTGCCAAACGTGCCCGCTCCGTGAGTCACGGTTCACTCTCTTTTTCACTCTCTCTCTCTCTTCATTTCATATTTCACTTTCTCTTCTTTGTATTTTCTTAAATAATGTCCATATTGCTCATTCCAGTCACTCTTTCACACCTCTGTTTGATGTATTCTCTCTCTCCTCTCTCTCTCTCTCAGGAGAGTCTGATAGACGCCAGTGAGGACAGCCAGTTGGAGGCAGCCATCCGAGCCTCTCTCCAGGAGACCCACTATGAGTCATCCTCCGCCCCCGAGCTCCCTGACTCCCCCCATTCTGCAGATGCAGACTCGGACGGAGACTCAGAAGCGGAGCCCTTCTCTGACAGCGAGGGCCTAATCTCTGTCGACGGCTCGGACAACGAGACAACAGAACCCAGGGAGGGTAGTTCCTACTCCACGGGCGGACACACCCCTCCGGGTCCAGCCCCTCCCACGTCTGCAGCCGCAGCCCCCCAGCCCCCGCCACAGCCGGACAGTCCCCCCGCCCATCACAGGAAGTCCCCCCACAAAGAGAACAGCCACAGGAAAGAGGAGAGCAAAAAGAACCACCTGGAGCCTCCGGCGGCCGCCATGGCCCGCTCCCAAGCCGACCCAGACTCAGAGCATCGTTCTGGGGAGAACCATCGCACCTCAGCGGGCCAAAGCTCCAGATCTGTTAAGACGGAAACCTCTGACCTCGACTGCCTTGATGACAATGGTATTAAAACTACTGTGTGTTTCTGCGCATCATGTTCAAGTGTGTGGATGTGACTGTTACTCTGAGATTGTAGCCTAGCGGTTAAGAGCATTGGGCCAGTAACCAAAAGGTTGCTGGTTCGAATCCCCGATCTGACTAGGTGAAAAATATGTCAATGTGCCTTTGAGCAAGGCACTTTAGACTAACTGTTCCTATAAGTCGCTCTGGATAGGAGCATTTGCTTAATGACCAAATGTAAATTGTGTGTATATTTGTGGCTACGTCTTCATCCATCTCTACCCTGACTGCATTCTTCCTGTATTGTGTCGCCAGGTCCCAAGGCCAGACTGATGCTGCGCTACCCAGACGGACAGAGAGAGCAGATTGCCCTATCGTTCAAGGCTAAGCTTATGGTGAGAATGTACTCTTGTGTTAGGTCTTCAGTTCAATTCATGAGCTGAAATAAGTCTGCATAGAAAATCCTGGTCAATTTTCAGTTCAAGAATAGATTTTCAATTAATCCTCTGAGTTGAAATGCAACTGACCCCAACTCCCTGGGACATTAACATATTATAGGACATTATAAAGGCTCATACATGCCTATAACTAATTATAAAGCCGTTATAAAGCATTATTTAGTAAGCTGTTACCATGACTTGTTACTTACCTTCTTCCTCTGTGTCCTCCACCCCATCCAGGCTCTGGTGAGACACGTCCAGTCGAAGGGTTACCCCAATGAACGCTTTGAGCTCGTCACAAACTTCCCCCGGCGGAAGCTGGCCCACTTGGACTATGAAATCACACTTCAGGAGGCGGGGCTGTGTCCACAGGAGACTGTATTTGTGCAGGAGAGGAACTAAGCCCCGTCTTTTCTATCTCTTCAGACCACGCCCATATCACCAATGACCCAGGAGGACGTTACAGGCCGCGACCCCTGACCTTTTGGAATTACACCATACCCCTGTTCCGGGACACCGAACAGTGGATGGACTCAATTACCCATCATTCCACTGGGAGGAAGTTGCTGGCCTGTGTACTTTGTTAGAGGGCATTGTTGTTCATCATCAATTACCGAAGGCATTCTATTCTGATTTTAGTTTTATTCTGAGGTAATAAACCAATCGGAGTAGAATACATTAGAGATACAGTTAGAAATAAGCTGAGGGCCCGAATAATAAGCAGAGCTGGCATCAGAGTTGGCTCAGGAAGACTTAGCAGACAAAATACTTTTATCCCCCCGAGTTGGTAATACTTCTTTTTTTGAGTCATGGACACCTACAGCCGGGTAAAGGAGGGGCTTGAACTCTGACCCTGAGCTCAGATGGGTCCCAAATTTGCTCTTCTACGTGTTGATTGGGCGAGGAGGTGTTGCAGCAGTGACCGTGAGAAAGTGGGTGATTTTGAATATGGGAATTGATGTAGAGGGGAGGAGGGTCGTTCAAGGGATTTTGGGGGAGGGGGATGAGGTGTCCTTAACTGTCAACCTGCACTGTACAGGGGTGGTGTAGCAATTGACATTTAGTCTAGTTTTTTTCTTATTTCATTAATTTTTTTATATGCTGCCACATTTCCAAGAAAAGATGCTGATGCTTAAATATAATCATCAAAACAAAGGGAACTTTGGCTTGTTTGTTCTATTCCATTTCTACCATGTTGTGTATCTGCAATCTGTCTATGTGACCACGACCTCAGAAGTATAGTGTTAGTGATGATGCAGAGAAACCCAAATTGACCCCTTGAATCTACAATATCACTCAGGTATTTCTTGATACCCCCACCCCAATGACCTGAACGATCTGGGTAGGTGTAAACAATGGGTTGTGGTGTTATCACTCTTTCTAGCCCAGGGCTGTTCAATGTTGGTCCTGGAGGGCCAAAACACTTCTGCTTTTCATCCTCTCCTTCTAATCAGGGACTAATTCAGACCTGGATCACCAGAGTGGTATAATATGAAGCAAGCTAGATCTACTCAGGCTTTTTTTTAAAGCTAACCAGCTTCAGTTAGCTTCACATTCCAGGTCAGGCTTTATCCGTACTACGACGGTAGATATTTCTCGTTAAGCTGCCAGCTAACTTTTGCAGGCTTGTAACTGCGCTTTAATGACGCACATGGCTAGTCGAACACTAAACTCTTCATTGAGACAATGCTGAAACATCAATCCATGGGCGAGTCAGTGCCACATTTTCATTGGTGCCGAAATCAAAATGAAAGAAAAGTTCTTAAATTCAGCAGGCTATGGGGTGAAATAGGCTTTTAGACTTTACGTCTTTATTTTATTATCCAATCACTCCTTCTATCTGTGGAACAGCTTGTTGCATTGTGGCCATACACATATAACCCATAGAAGGGTTTTTGAACCTCTAACCCTGCCAATTTGACTGTTAAACTCATGGGTACACTAGCAATGGCTGCCAGTCTTGGCTTGAATGGGAAATGCCATCCTATGGATTATACACTGCTCAAAAAAATAAAGGGAACACTTAAACAACACAATATAACTCCAAGTCAATCACACTTCTGTGAAATCAAACTGTCCACTTAGGAAGCAACACTGATTGACAATACATTTCACATGCTGTTGTGCAAATGGAATAGACAACAGGTGGAAATTATAGGCAATTAGCAAGACACCCCCAATAAAGGAGTGGTTCTGCAGGTGGTGACCACAGACCACTTCTCAGATCCTATGCTTCCTGGCTAATGTTTTGGTCACTTTTGAATGCTGGCGGTGCTTTCACTTTAGTGGTAGCATGAGACGGATTCTACAACCCACACAAGTGGCTCAGGTAGTGCAGCTCATCCAGGATGGCACATCAATGCGAGCTGTGGCAAGAAGGTTTGCTGTGTCTGTTAGCGTAGTGTCCAGAGCATGGAGGCGCTACCAGGAGACAGGCCAGTACATCAGGAGACGTGGAGGAGGCCGTAGGAGGGCAACAACCCAGCAGCAGGACCGCTACCTCCGCCTTTGTGCAAGGAGGAGCAGGAGGAGCACTGCCAGAGCCCTGCAAAATGACCTCCAGCAGGCCACAAACACCTGCTCAAACGGTCAGAAACAGATTCCATGAGGGTGGTAGGAGGGCCCGACGTCCACAGGTGGGGATTGTGCTTACAGCCCAACACCGTGCAGGACGTTTGGCATTTGCCAGAGAACACCAAGATTGGCAAATTTGCCACTGGCGCCCTATGCTCTTCACAGATGAAAGCAGGTTCACACTGAGCACATGTGACAGTCTGGAGACGCTGTGGAGAACATTCTGCTGCCTGCAACATCCTCCAGCATGACCGGTTTGGTGGTGGGTCAGTCATGGTGTGGTGTGGCATTTCTTTGGGGGGCCGCACAGCCCTCCATGTGCTCGCCAGGGTAGCCTGACTGCCATTAGGTACCGAGATGAGATCCTCAGACCCCTTGTGAGACCATATGCTGATATGCTGGTGCGGTTGGCCCTGGGTTCCTCCTAATGCAAGACAATGCTAGACCTCATGTGGCTGGAGTGTGTCAGCAGTTCCTGCAAGAGGAAGACATTGATGCTATGGACTGGCCCGCCCGTTCCCCAGACCTGAATCCAATTGAGCACATCTGGGACATCATGTCTCGCTCCATCCACCAACGCCACGTTGCACCACAGACTGTCCAGGAGTTGGCGGATGCTTTAGTCCAGGTCTGGGAGGAGATCCCTCAGGAGACCATCCGCCACCTCATCAGGAGCATGCCCAGGCGTTGTAGGGAGGTCATACAGGCACGTGGAGGCCACACACACTACTGAGCCTCATTTTGACTTGTTTTAAGGACATAACATCAAAGTTGGATCAGCCTGTAGTGTGGTTTTCCACTTTAATTTTGAGTGTGACTCCAAATCCAGACCTCCATGGGTTGATAAATTTGATTTCCATTGATATTTTTTGTGATTTTGTTGTCAGCACATTCAACTATGTAAAGAAAAAAGTATTTAATAATATTATTTCATTCATTCAGATCTAGGATGTGTTATTTTAGTGTTCCCTTTATTTTTTTGAGCAGTGTATGTCTATGGTTAGTTGTGGCTTTGGCAAATTTTAAAATACAATCGAGCAAAAAACGTACAGTTTGGAAAGCAAATGCTGTCATTACTAAATGTGTGATGTGATTAGGTATTTTAATATTACAATTTTTTAACACAAACAGTTGATTAATAAAATATTTAATCAGTTGTCTTTCTCAAATGAAGGGGATGATGACGTGCTTTCCTGTAGCTCAATTGGTAGAGCATGGTGCTTGTAACACCAGGGTAGTGGGTTCGATCCTCGGGACCACCCATACGTAAAAATGTATGCACGCATGACTGTAAGTCGCTTTGGATAAAAGCGTCTGCTAAATGGCATATTATTATGACACAATATTTGCGAGAGGGAGGGTATCTGAGTTAATTGGTACGCAGTCACTTTATTCAGGATAAATTGAGTTTGCCCTGAGTTAGCCTGCCCCAGAACAGGTTAGTTCTAAACGGTTTGTTGCCATTGAAATGTACCTGGCTAAAAGGTGAGCCACTTTCATTGTACCGATTTATCCCAAGTTGAACTTAAAATTGACCAAAGTTGCCTCGCTAACTCCTCCTCGAACCTGATTCGTAGTATAGGGCTCAGGTGAGTGCAACTAACTACCAGGTAGTATCTAGCCCAGCAGATGGTTCGCTAGGGGAAGCTGTCGCAACGTAACTAATATCTATCTAGTCTAGTCAGATATTAGAGGGAGAGATAACAAGTAGCTTGTGATTGGGGGCATGTACAATATCACTAATCTAACTTTGACCCTTACTCACAGTTTGGATTTGTCTGTCACAGGGTTCATCAACTTTGCAGTTAGCTAAGAATCTTAAAAGTGGGAGAGCTATCAAGCTGTTGAGTTCTGATCTGAGTAAGTAGTTTAACATGGGGTCTTGTTGCATACAACTGTCCTGAATAAATGTTGGCGTATTTGTATGATGATTTCTAGATTCCCAGAACCCATGAGTCCATTTAATTTCACCCAAATCTAATTAAAATCTGCTGGACAAGGTTAGTCATTTTGGGAAATCAAAATCCCCACTTTAGTTATGTAGACTACCCAGAGGTTGGGCCTCCATAGAAATACTGCAGAGATACATACACTATATATACAAAGGTATGTGGACACCTTTCAAATTAGTGGATTCAGCTATTTCCATTGCTGACAGGTGTATAAAATCGAGCACACAGCCATGCAATCTCAATAGACAAACATTGGCAGTAGAATGGCCTTACTGAAGAGCTCAGTGACTTTCAACGTGGCACCGTTATAGGATGCCACCTTTCCAACAAGTTAGTAAGTCAAATTTCTGCCCTGCTAGAGCTGCCCCGGTCAACCTTAAGTGCTGTTATTGTGAAGTGGAAACTTCTAGGAGCAACAATGGCTCAACCGCAAAGTGGTAGGCCACACAAGCTCACACAACGGGACCGCTGAGTGTTGAAGCGTGTAGCACGTAAAAATCGTCTGTCCTCGTTTGCAATGCATTACTGAGTTCCAAACTGCCTCTGGAAGCAACGTCAGCACAAGAACTGTTAATCGGGAGCTTCATGAAATGGGTTTCCATGGCCGAGCAGCCGCACACAAACCTAAGATCACCATGCGCAATGCCAGTGGTGTAAAGCTCGCCACCATTGGACTCGAGCAGTAGAAACGCGTTCTCTGGAGTGATGAATCCCACTTCACCATCTGGCAGTCAGAGGGACTAATCTGGGTTTGGCGGATGCCAGGAGAACGCTACCTGCCCCAATGCATAGTGCCAACTGTAAAGTTTGGTGGAGGAGGAATAATGGTCTGGGGCTGTTTGTCATGGTTCTGGCAGACCCCTTAGTTCCAGTGAAGGGAAATCTTAACGCTACAGCATACAATGACATTCTAGACGATTCTGTGCTTCCAACTTTGTGGCAACAGTTTGGGGAAGGCCCTTTCCTGTTTCAGCATGACAATGCCCCTGTGCACAAAGCGAGGTCCATACAGAAATGGTTTGTCGAGATCGGTGTGGAAGAACTTCACTGTCCTGCACAGAGCCCTGACCTCAACCCCATCGAACACCTTTGGGATGAATTGGAACGCCGACTACGAGCCAGGCCTAATCGCCCGACCTCACTAATGCTCTTGTGGCTGAATGGAAGCAAGTCCCCACAGCAAATGTTCCAACATCTAGTGGAAAACCTTCCCAGAAGAGTGGATGCTGTTATAGCAGCAAATGGAGGACCAACTCCATATTAATGCCCATGATTTTGGAATGAGATGTTCGAGGAGCAGGTGTCCACATACTTTTGGTCATGTAGTGTATATATACACTATCTAACTTCTGTTACATCCATAATTCTATGGGCCCCCCAATGTTGATACTTTTTGGCCTTTCAACCCTTGTTGACCTCCTTGCACCTAGTTTTGTGAGAGCAAAGGTCAGAGTTGAAAGAGCGGTATCTGCAGCTGATCAAACAGGTGAGGTTGTTGACCTTACTTCACTCTTTTTGTGCAGGGAGTGAAGGGCATCCCTTACTTCCCCTCTTCTCATTTCTAGGAATGGAACAGTGCCAGATTGAGAGGACTGAAGGGAGAGGAGGCTGATGCACACAGGAGCAAAGAGAGAGAAATGAGGATATCCTAAATAGGACATCGTTTTATAGGACTTGAGGATGTCCAAAAATTTACACCAGAAACACGCTCTTACCTTTATGACAACATTATTTCCATATCTAAGAGACCTGAACACTATTTGCAGGTAATTCAGTAGAATATGCCAAGTAGACAGGGCGGTTCAGTCATTCTGTCTCCAAGCAAGTTGATTTGCTGATTTTAACCATTAGACTTTCAAATAGCTCTTTGTTGACTGTTGCTGGTGTTATCGTCCACCATCAGCACCGGCCTGTACCCTACCTGCCCTAAGCTCTCTCCTGGCCCCTTACACTAAGTCTGAATTTGTCCTGCTAGGTGACCTAAACTGGAACATGCTTAAACCACCTGACCAAATCCTAAAGAAATGGGACTCCCTAAATCTTTCTCAGAGTATTACCAATCCCACAAGGTATGACTCCAAACACCCAGAAAAGGCTACTCTCCTTGATGTTATCCTCACAAATCATCCTGATAGGTATCAATCTGGCGTTTTTGCTAATGACCTTAGTGATCATTGTTTTACACCCTGTGTTCGTAATGGCTGCTCAGTTAAACGACCTGTCCTGATTTGTCATAGACACTTCCTAAAAAACTTTAATGAGCAAGCCTTCCTTCATGACCTGGCCTGTAAATTGGTATAGAATCAGCTTGATCCCCTTTGTCGAAGACACTTTGACCTTTTTTTGATATTTTTAGTGGTATTGTTAACAAACGCCCCCATAAAGAAAATGAGAATTAAAAACAGGTTCAGCCCCTGGTTCAACCGTGATCTGGCAAAGTTACTCCACCTCAAGAATTCCATTTGGCGAAAGGCTCGGCACACACATACTCAGGCTGACTGGCTCTTGTTCAGGCAAATGAGAAATAAGTGAACTCAGGCTATCCAGAAGGCCAAAGTTAGTTACTTTAAAGGAGCAGTTCTCTCTCTGTGGGTCTAACCCCAATGAGTTCTGGAAAACGGTTAAAGACCTGGAGAATAAATCCTCCTCCTCACAGCTGCCCATGTCCCTTAATGTTGATGATGTGGTTGTTACTGACAAGGAGCACATGGCTGAGCTCTTTAATCACCACTTCATTAAGTCAGGATTCCTATTTGACTCAGCCATTCCTCCTTGCCCGTCCAACATTTCCTCATCTCCCACCCCTTCTAATGCGACTAGCCCCGATGCTCCTCTCTCTTCCCCCAGTCCTGCTACAAAGTTTCTGCCTGCAGGCGGTCACTTAGTGCAAGGTGCTAAAGGAGCTCCTTAAAATTGACCCCCAAAAAACATCTGGGTCAGATGGTTTAGACCCTTTCTTTTTTAAGGTTGCTGCCCATATCATCGCCAAGCCTATCTCTGACCTTTTTAACCTGTCTCTCCTCTCTTGGGAGGTTCCCATTGCTTGGAAGGCAGCCATAGTGCGTCCTTTATTTAAAGGTGAGATCAAGCTGATCCTAACTGTTATAGGCAAGTTTCTATTTTGCCCTGTTTATCAAAAGTGTTGGAAAAACTTGTCAATAATCAACTGACTGGCTTTCTTGATGTCTATAGTATTCTCTCTGGTATGCAATCTGGTTTCCGCTCAGGTTATGGATGTGTCACTGCAACCTTAAAGGTCCTAAATGATGTCACCATTGTCCTTGATTCTAAGCAATGTTGTGCTGCTATTTTTATTGACTTGGCCAAAGCTTCTGATATGGTAGACCATTCCATTCTTGTGGGCCGGCTAAGGAGTATTGGTGTCTCTGAGGGGTCTTTGGCCTGGTTTGCTAACTACCTCTCTCAAAGAGTGCAGTGTATAAAGTCAGAACATCTGCTGTCTCAGCCACTGCCTGTCACCAAGGGAGTACCCCAAGGCTCGATCCTAGGCCCCACGCTCTTCCCAATTTACATCAATAACATAGCTCAGGCAGTAGGAAGCTCTCTCATCCATTTATATGCAGATTATACAGTCTTATACTCAGTTGGCCCCTCCCTGGATTTTCTGTTAAACGCTCTACAACAAAGCTTTCTTAGTGTCCAACAAGCTTTCTCTGCCCTTAACCTTGTTCTGAACACCTCCAAAACAAAGGTCATGTGGTTTGGCAAGAAGAATGCCCCTCTCCCCACCGGTGTGATTACTACCTCTGAGGGTTTAGAGCTTGAGGTAGTCACCTCATACAAGTACTTGGGAGTATGGCCAGATGGTACACTGTCCTTCTCTCAGCACATATCAAAGCTTCAGGCAAGGTTAAATCTAGACTTGGTTTCCTCTATCGTAATCGCTCCTCTTTCACCCCAGCTGCCAAACTAACCCTGGTTCAGATGACAATCCTACCCATGCTAGATTACGGAGATGTAATTTATATATCGGCAGGTAAGGGTGCTCTCGAGCGGCTAGATGTTCTTTACCATTCGGCCATCAGATTTGCCACCAATGCTCCTTATAGGACACATCACTGCACTCGATACTCTTCTGTAAACTGGTCATCTCTGTATACCAGACCCACTGGTTGAAGATTATTCATAAAACCCTCTTAGGCCTCACTCCCCCCTATCTGAGATACCTACTGCAGCCCTCATCCTCCACATACAACACCCGTTCTGCCACTCACATTCTGTTAAAGGTCCCCAAAGCACACACATCCATGGGTCGCTCCTCTTTTCAGTTCGCGGCAGCTAGCGACTGGAACAAGCTGCAAAAAACACTCAAACTGGATAGTTTTATCTCCATCTCTAATTTCATGGACACTCTTACTGACAGTTGTGGCTGCTTCGCGTGATGTATTGTTATCTCTACCTCCTTGCCCTTTGTGCTGTTGTCTGTGCCCAATAATGTTTGTACCATGTTTTGTGCTGCTACCATGTTGTGCTGCTGTCATGTTGTGTTGCTACCATGCTGTGTTGTCATGTGTTGCTGCCATGCTACGTTGTTGTCTTAGGTCTCTCTTTATGTAGTGTTGTGGTGTCTCTTGTCGTGATGTGTGTTTTGTCTTATATTTTAATTATTTATTTATTTTTAATATTTTTAAATAATCCCCTGTCACCGCAGGAGGCCTTTTGCCTTTTGGTAGGCTGTCATTGTAAATAAGATTTTGTTCTTAACTGACTTGCCTAGTTAAATAAATAAAATTATGCCACGTAAAAAGGGATGGCGACCCCGTTCATCTTGACGCAACTCCCAGTGCTTTCTCAGAAACCAGTCAATGGATGTTAATGGCTGTGTTCGAGTGCATCAAAACCATAACGTATCATGGATTAATTGTGACCGACTGACTGATCTACAAATAATATTGAGTAGTTATTTATGATGACATATGGAAGCCACATGTTTGACTCACTTCCATTCAGTCCATTACAGCCATAACAAAAAGCCTGTATTCCTATAGCTCCTCCCAGCAGCCTTCACTGGTGACCACTGACCTGTCTGGAGGCTGAGCAGTTCAGTCATACACCCACCACAGGAGCAGCTCAGACCAACACAATCAGATATATTTTCTAGGATCAGATTAACCTACCCACAATCCTAACCTTAGCCTTTAGGGGGATAAAAGTCCCTAGGGGGCAATTTAGTTATAAGTTCAGTGCAGGTAGAGTTTGCAAACTCCGGTTTCAGTGTTGCCAACCCATGCACTACACTCGAGCAAGAGGCTAGCTTGTCGCTACTGTGACCATAGTTGACTTCTGGTCTTATCTTTTTCTCATGAAGGTGTCTCTCCATGGACTTTCATCTGTGAACAGTCCCACATTTTTCTGAGAGAGAAATGGATAGATGAACACTGTTCGGGTAAAAGGTAAATTAAGTGCATCACATGTAACATGCTTTCCACAAACTCGTGGCTGTATGTTGTCTATGTTAGTGATATCTATTTGCCAAGAAGAGCAGAAGGGTATACTACAAAGCAGGATCAAGGAGTTAGCTAGCTAACTTGCCTAAATATTCTCATATTACTTTGTATTTTTTAGAGAAATAATCTTGAAATGGGCATGGTCTATTTCTGGTTGCTTATCAAAGTTAGCTGGCTAACTCATTGATCTTGCTCTGTAGTATGCCCCTCTGGTGCCAGCAGGTACGCCTTGCTGAATACACACTATGGCTCACATTTGCCATATAATAATATACATACAGCACTCCCTACTCTGCTCATAAGATATCCTTGTTGATAAGCATATCTGGTTCTGTACAGTCAGAGAGGCCTAGTGGACCACTACTTTTAGACCCTCCTCTCCCACTCTGCCTTATAGTTAAACAGCGGGATGACGCAGCAATTTCCCTTCATTATGTGCACATGGACATGAGCCAAAAGTTGGTGTAGATGAAGAATAAGAATAAAGAGTCAGTAAATCTTTCAGTGAAACTCGAGTTCTATACATGGAAAGGCTGTTCTCCATGTTGACCCAGAGCACCAATTAATGGTGTGAACTTGTGCAAGTTGGCCCAGTAACTAACATAAGTCTTTATTGCTGGCCGTGTACCAGGAGCTGTCACTGCACTCTGACACTGCTGACTACTCAGAGGTCACAGGGTCAACGTTCACATGATACTGTGTGTGTGTGTGTGTCAGAGAGATAGCAAGAGAGTGTGTGGGTATTTGTCCAGCTGTGGTTATGTATTTGACCAGCCACTTGGTTCAAATCAATGGTCATGTCCTTGTCAGAATGTTTATAGTTTGAGTGTTTCTTTCTCAGAGTGCACTGCGGACACTGTTATCCCAATCCCCTGAGACACACCCATGGATAGGTTGGAGCACAAGGTCAGTCGTAGTGCAGCACGCATGGTGCAGTTTTGCACAATGGCCCTTGGCATCTAGGATTTAAACTGGCAAACCTCTGATTGCTGGCTCTAACTTTTAGGCTACCTACATTAGACTAAAGAGCCCTGGATGTCTCTAATTCCATGGTAGACCTTGTTTTCACTGGCCAGTCCTCTACATGAATGAGGAAATAGGGCATGGGTAAAGAAATACAGTATCTGTAGCCACTGGCCACTTTTGATTATTGAGAGGCCAGAATGGAAAGCCCTGTCCCATTTCAGGGCCCAAAGGGTGCTGATCTAGGATCAGGTCCCCCCCTGTCCATATAATCCTAAAAGGCTAAACTGATGTTATATCAGCATTCCTACTCCAAGACTCTTTATGAATACAGGGCCAGAAGGTGTTTTGGTGAGGGGGTTGTTTGTTTTTGTTGTATTTTTCTGCAGCAGACTTGGAGATTCCAAAATGTCACCACTTGCTGCTCATCCAACCCCTCCCAATACACTCCCATACTATGATAAAGATCTAGGAAATAAAGGCACTTCCAGTCAAGGGAGGTTATAATAACACTGACCCATTGTGAAATAATAGTTGATTTTAATAAGTAAGCGTTGGCAGAAAAGGACAAAAAAGATTGACAAAGGCAGGTGCAGGACTTCAGAAATCAAAGGCACTCCCATATAAAGTCGTTTTTGATGAAAATGAAAACGTGTCACTTTCATGTTCAACTACTTAAGATATTGTCTCGAATCTAGGTTGTGCCTTTAGGTTTGGAGAAAATTAACAACTAAGGAAGAACTTTTCACTGGTCTCATTGACTTCTCAAACCCCAAACCCGATTTGGTCTGTTTCGCAAGCGATCCCAGAAGTCTCGCGATGTTGCGCCTCTGGGTTTAGAAACATAATGGTAAGAGTAGGGCGGTCCTAAGGATTCCGGATAGCGCCAACCATTTCTTCTGTACTTAGCTACAGCGTATGCTGCCCCATCTGAAGAAAAGGTGAAATGGTGCGTAAATTCGGACCAAGAGTGGAAGACATGCAACCGCCTCACAGCCAAGTCGCCAGTGTTGCCATGTTCGCTGTTTTCCTGGAAATTGGGCTACTTTGAAAACATTGTCGAAGGTGAAAATGTATTGGCCGCGAGTTGCGGGTTTTTGGGCTATTTCTAAATTGCACCGCAGCCCCCATGACATTTCTCTTAAAATATATATATATTTCACTGTGACAGTATTCCCTCCCAAATATGCACCCCTAGACACAACTATGACAAAACAACCAACAAAAATGGGTCACAACTCCTGCAGCTCTGTCGCATGCTGGGTCTGAACATAGTCAATGGTAGGCTTCGAGGAGACTCCTATGGTAGGTACACCTACAGCTCATCCCTTGGCAGTAGTACTGTAGATTACTTTATCACTGACCTCAACCCAGAGTCTCTGAGAGCGTTCACAGTCAGCCCACTAACACCCCTATCAGATCACAGCAAAATCACAGTCTACCTGAACAGAGCAATACTCAATCATGAGGCATCAAAGCCAAATTAACTGCACAGTTTTAAGAAATGCTATGGATGGAAGGAAAGTAGTGTAGAAACCTACCAAAAAACAATTAGGCAACAACAAATTCAATCACTTTTAGACAACTTCCTGGACAAAACCTTTCACAGTAATAGTGAAGGTGTAAACTTGGCAGTAGAAAGCCTAAATAGTATATTTGACCTTTCAACTTCACTATCTAAAAAATTCAAGCAGTCAACATAAGAAAATGAAAAACAATGACAAATGGTTTGATGAAGAATGGAAAAACCTAAGAAAGAAATTGAGAAACCTATCCAACCAAAAACATAGACACAGAAAACCTGAGTCTACGCCTTCACTTTGGTGAATCACTAAAACAATACAGAAATACACGATGGAAAAAGAAGGAACAGCACGTCAGAAATCAGCTCAATGTAATTGAAGAATCCATAGAATCTAACTAACCACTTCTGTGAAAATTGGAACACACTAAACAAACAACAACACAAAGTGTTATCTATCCAAAATGGAGATGTGTGGATAAACCACTTCTCCAATCTTTTTGGCTCTATAACAAAGAACAAACAGCAAAAACATATACATTATCAATTACAAATCTTAGAATCAGCTATTAAAGACTACCAGAACCCACTGGATTCTCCAATTACATTGAATGAACTACAGGACAAAAAGGCCTGTGGTGTTGATGGTATCCTACATGAAATGATCAAATATACAGACCATAAATTCCAATTGGCTATACTTAAACTCTTTAACATCCTCAGCTCTGGCATCTTCCCAAATATTTGGATCCAAGGACTGATAACACCAATCCACAAAAGTGGAGAAAAATTGGGCCGTGGTATATGCGCCAACAGCAACCTTGGGAAAATCCTCTGCATTATCATTAACAGCAGACTTGAACATTTCCATAGTGAAGACAATGTACTGAGCAAATGTCAAATAGGCTTTTTACCAAATTACTGTATGACAGCCCACGTATTAACCCTGCACATCCTAATTGACAAACAAACAAACAAACAAAAACAAAGGCAAAGTCTTCTCATGCTTTGTTGATTTCAAAAAAGTTTTTCACTCAATTTGGCATGAGGGTCTGCTATACAAATTGATGGAAAGTGGTGTTGGGGGAAAAACATACGACATTATAAAATCCATGTACACAAACAACAAGTGTGCGTTTAAAATTGGCAAAAAACACACACATTTCTTTCTACAGGGCCGTGGGGTGAGAAAAAAACTATACATACCTCGGCCTAAACATCAGCGCCACAGGTAACTTCCACAGAGACAAGGCAAGAAAGGCCTTATACGCCATCAAAAGGAACGTCAAATTTGACATACCAATTAGGATCTGTCTAAAAATACTTGAATCAGTTATAGAACCCATTGCCCTTTATGGTTGTGAGGTTTGGGGTCCGCTCACCAACCAAGAATTCACAAAATGGGACAAACACCAAATTGAGACTCTGCATACAGAATTCTGCAAAAAATATCCTCTGTGTACAACGGAAAACACCAAATAATGCATGCAGACTAGAATTAGGCCGATTATCTTTTCTCTTGCCACATATTCAAATTCCTTTATTACGTCATGTCATACCATAGCTTGCAGTAATTATTATTTTGAGGAAACCCGAGTTTTGCTTCTAACGACGTTACAAGTTACTATGATATTCCTTCTTAATTAGCTCGATAACGTAATGGAAAAAAGGTTTAGTGTATAGATAAGGCAACACCTCTTTTGCTGTGAATTTTTTTTCAGGCCTTTTGGGTAGATTTTGAGTGGTCATTGGGCTAGAAATTTAAGCTTGACCTGGCAACCCTGCAATGCGCTGCAGTTTTCATGTGTAAAGAGAAATGGCTCTCTTTAACGCATCCAAGCCATCAATGTAAAAATCTCTACTATCAAACAGTATTTTAATTTCTGACTTTTGCCATTTCTGACTTTTGCAATAGCGCGCGTGTTCTTGTGTGTTTTACCTTTGCACCATCAAGGCGAAAAATAAAACAAAGCTTCATGGTTACGCACCTGGCACATGCATGGTTACACACAATGTAAAGAGAGCGTTTAATTTATGCATTTCATAGTTTGCATACTATTTTGACTGATAGTTTCTTGGAGTTCGACAAAAAGGTTCCAATTAGCCTCAGGAAGAATAATTTTAAGCGCAGCACCAGTTGAGATGCTTGCATAAAGTAAACAACCTTGCGAGGAGCACATCTAGTGTTCTTTCTCTCTTACCAACGTCTCTCTCTTTTTCTCTGCCAGGCAGGTGAGGCCGATGCCATCACTCGGGATGGAGGAGACGTCTACACAGTGACAGCGGGCCTCAACACTTACTACCTGCAACCCATCATTGCAGAGGACTACTGCGAGTGTTGGCATCTCACGACCAAGTTCAAGAATGGAAGAGACTGGGTATACAATGGCCCTTAGCACTTCAGTTGCACAGAAAGGCCTACAGAAAGTTGATGGTTCTATACTTTGAATCGGATCAAATGTATTCTGGCAAAATCTGGTTTCTGACTGTTGTATTGATGTCTCCTCTCCTGTCCATCAGACTCTGACATCTGCTATTATGCTGTGGCCGTGGCCAAGAATGACACTGGCTTCGGGTTCAACAATCTCCGGGGCAAGAAGTCCTGGCACACGGGGCTCGACAAATCTGCAGGCTGGAACATTCCCATTGGCACCCTGGTGACTGTGGGCCAGATCAACTGGGCCGGGATCGAGGACAAACTTGTGGAGGAAGGTGGGTGGGAATGAGTGAAACTTGATGATTGTGCTTGATGGTCTGTAGTTGACTCCCTGGGAGTGAGGAATGTGTGTTGGACGTACTTAATACTGTATCTCTGTCATTGCATGGTGTGGTTTTTCCTCTGTGTGTGTGTGTGTGTGTCAGATTATTTGTATACATATTGGGCTTTATATTTTGTATCTATCTATATACCCTAGTCATAGACTGTTCTCTCTGCTACCGCACGGCAAGCGGTACCGGAGTGCCGGAGTGCCAAGTCTAGGTCCAAAAGACTTCTCAACAGCTTCTACCCCCAAGCCATAAGACTCCTGAACAGCTAATCATGGCTACCCGGACTATTTGCACTGCCCCCCCACCCCATCCTTTTTACGCTGCTGCTACTCTGTTAAGTATTTATGCATAGTCACTTTAACTCTACCCACATGTACATATTACCTCAACTACCTCAACTAGCCGGTGCCCCCGCACATTGACTATGCAACGGTACCCCCCTGTATATATAGCCTCCCTACTGTCACTTTATTTTACTGTATATATAGCCTCCCTACTGTCACTTTATTTTACTTCTGCTCTTTTTTTCTCAACACTTTTTTGTTGTTGTTTTATTCTTACTTTTTTGTTTAAAATAAATGCACTGTTGGTTAAGGGCTGTAAGTAAGCATTTCACTGTAATGTCTGCACCTGTTGTATTCGGCGCATGTGACCAATAAAATTTGATTTGATTTGATATACATTATGTTTGTGTTCTGTTGCTATAGTTTTCATGGCCTGTCAGATATGGATAAATCAGATTTTTGTATGCAGCACATTAATTGATGTGCTTTGTCATATTGATGTACTTCGTCAGCCAGTTTCTCATGTGTTTATTTGTTTTGCAGTGGTGAGATTTGACTTCATGGCCAGCTTCGCTCCAGGCACCACTAAGGGTTCATGTCCTAGCAGTGCAGGGGCCTAGCCAGGCCCACCCATGCCTACACCCCTGTAGCTGGGTAAGGGAGACTGCTCCACGTCTCACAAGGAACCCTACTACGACTATGCCAGGGCCTTCCAGTGAGTAGCAACCTCATAGAACCTAATAGAAAACTCTAGAACCTCCTAGCCCTACTATGTACAGCCATAACCCAACAATCCCCTACTACACCCTAGATCTCACATATATGTCAGTTTTTGAACCTCTAACTTTTTCAGTCTATCCATGTTTTGCTCTGTCCTTCCTCATTCTATCAGTACTCTCTGCCTTTCTCTACTCACCTCCGATCAGTCACTGATGAGGTACCTTTGTGTGGTCATTGATGATGTAACTGTGTCGCTCTTCCCACACCAGGTGCCCGAAGGATGGAGCTGGAGAATTTGCCTTTATCAAGCACCTGACAGTACCTGGTGAGTATCAAAGCGTTAGCTAGCGTTCAGAATCAGTATTTCCCCTTAATGCATCCGTCGCCCCCCGCAGGAAGACCCCAGGAAGACCCCCCCCCCCCCCACTAACTGCCACCACTGCTGAAAAATCTCCTAGGGGAAACGCTGAGAATACTAACAAACCATTTTTACAATGCTAACAATGATATTGACTAATGATTATAGAATGGCTTTCTGTTCACGCTAGCAAGATTGTCATCGATAATGCTAGCAATAGCCCTGATGATTCAAAATCTCTTTCTGGCATCACAACCTCGTCAATGCTTACAGTGAAAAAGTTCAAGCCACTCACACCTCACCTTCAATCTCCTTTTACCTACCTACAGCCGCAGAGAAGGTCAACTACGAGCTGCTGTGCAAGGATAGCACCAGGGCTACCATCGACAGCTACAAGATGTGCCACCTGGCCAGAGTACCCTCCAGCGCAGGGGTCAGATGCAAGGACCCCGACCTGGTCAAGAGCATCTACAACAACCTGGATGCCGTCAAGGTCCTGGACATCACTGTCACCTGTCCCCCAGACAAAGACAACATCACTAGGAGCAGAGCAGGATTGCTGATCCACGATCAGTTTAGCATTTTAGATCATTATGAATAAGATCACAGACATGAGGGACCTGGTCCCAAACCAGCACTCCTACTCTGAGATAATTTTTTAATACAGGTGTTTTTCCTGACCATGTGATCTGACAGGAAAAACTCTGGAACCCTAAACATCACACCTGGCACTGGCAAAGATACAGCAGGATAGCATAGTCAAACACATCAATTTCACGGGGTGCTGGTACTGAGATTCAAAAGCCTGGCTAAAAATGCAACCAATCAAGGTTCTCACGCTTTTCTAGCTCAAGAAATTGATCATAACACATTGACAAAATCATACAAAAATGTTTGAAATCAGCATGTGACATGGATGGAGTGCTTACTCATTTTCTCCCCAACAGGGCTTCAACCTGTTCTCTTCAGATGGCTACGCAGCCAAGAACCTGATGTTCAAGGACTCCACTCAGAAACTGGTGCAGCTGCCCATGAACACTGACTCCTTCCTCTACCTGGGAGCTGAGTACTTGAGCACCATCCAGTCCCTGCAGAAAGGTGAGGCCACACACACACATTCTCTCTCTTGACCATTAGCTCATTGTTACCTCCCCAACCGTTGCTTCTCAGAGCAGGCCACAGGTGCCAACTTCAGGGCCATCAAGCGGTGTGCCGTGGGCAATGCCGAGACGGCCAAGTGTGACACCTGGAGCATCAACAACATCGGAGAGAGAGGAGCCATGATTGAATGCCAGAGTGCACCCACAGTAGAGGAATGCATCAAGAAGATCATGGCTCTATGGGAGAAAAGAGGGTGGGGCTGGAGAAAGAGGTGTATAAATCAGGCGTGATGTGTACTTTATAGTTTTCTTTCGATAATTTCCTTACTCTCATTTTCTTTGTGTGAGCCATCCAGAGGTGTGGGGGTCAATGGGAGACAGAGGGGCGGGAGCACTCAGGGAATCACCGCCGACTTCACAGGATTCCCCGAACACACCCCTTATTACCGGTGCAGGTGAAGGGACGGGGGCTAGTACGCATGGGGGGGAATGGAGACAACAATGGGAGGAACAAATGGACAAAGAAATAAAGAGAAATATTGAACAAAGAAACCAGAAAAGGACAAAATAGGACATTGAGAGACAAAGACAAGAACGGACTAAAATATGAAGAACGTGCGTGAGTGATTCCCGAAGCTGCGAGCCAAAGCCCAGCTTAGCCACAAAAGAGACTATTTAATTTGTTGATTATCGAAAGGATCTTTGGTTTGTAGGTGAAGTGCTCTGTAACGAGCTAGGATTTTGTTTCCCCTTTCTTGAACTGGCCAAGTGCCATTCTTTGAACGTTAAATATATAATTTAGATTTTTGCAACTTAAAAAGCCAACTCTTCCACCCCCCCGCTACCGCATAGATCGGAACCCCTCTGGACCGATCACATATGTTTTTTTGTTTGTTTCCTTCTTTCCTTCCTTCCTTCGTCTATTTATATGTTGTTGCTCTCCTCCCCACAGTGTAAAGAGGCAGCTGCGATGGATGGTGGGGAGGTATTCACTGCTGGAAAACATGGTCTGCTCCCTGCCATGGTGGAACAGTATGATGCAGGTAT
Organism: Coregonus lavaretus; assembly: GCF_964263955.1. Taxonomy (NCBI): domain Eukaryota; kingdom Metazoa; phylum Chordata; class Actinopteri; order Salmoniformes; family Salmonidae; genus Coregonus; species Coregonus lavaretus. The sequence continues at coordinate 30,205,427 of NC_140010.1, read as the reverse complement.
CACACACACAAACAATCATTTCCTAGATTTTCTTCTCCCTTTCTATCCCCCACCTCTGCTCTGCCTCCACACTGTTTACGTGCAGCATTTCACTTTCTCTCCTCACAGGTCTGTGCAGCGCCCCTGGTGGTAAGTACACTTGTTTAAATCTACTCCCTCACAAAACTTCCACCATGCGACAGTATTGCTAAGGTAACATAGTATAAAGTATTAATATACAATTTTAGTACTGCTGTCTTAAACCTCTTCCCTTTGTGTCTGTGTGTCCCCTCAGAGACGTCATCCTACAATGCAGTGGTGGTACTGAGGAAGGACTCTGGAGTGAATTGTAACAACCTGCAGGGCAAGAGGTCCTGCCACACCGGCCTTGGCAGAATGGGTCTCCTCCACAACATGACTAATGACTGCGACTTCAGTGAGTGGGCAGCTGTGTGTGTGTGTGTCATGCCATGGTGAATTCTCACACAATCTATCAAAATGCTGTGCTTATACGTGAGCTTCATGTATGAATCTGTGAGTGAGTTTAGAATACGTCTCATTCTATATTTGTGAATGTCTATGAATGTAGTATATCTCATACTGTGTCTCCTTCTTCCTGTGTTCAGCCAAATACTACTTCAGTAAAGGCTGTGGATCTGAGGCGGGCTCTCCCTTTTGTTCCCAGTGTAAGGGTAGTGGGAGGAGATGAAGCAATCTGCAAAGCCAACACTGACGAGCTGTACTACGGCTACACTGGAGCCTTCAGGTAGGGGGGCGCCAACACAATGGTGGCTTCAATAGTGGAGCTGATAATTGAGTTCTTAGCCAGGATCTCTTCTAATAGTGATGGTGGACTATACCAAATATCTTTGTTTTCTTACAGTACATTTTTCACCATCTTATACATTGAGTGTACAAAACATTAAGAACATCATCCTAATATTGAGTTGCTCCTGCCCCTTTTGACCTCAGAACAGTCTCAATTCGTCAGGGCATGGACTCTACAAGGTGTCGAAAGCATTCCACAGGGATTCTGGCTCATGTTGACTCTAATGCTTCCCACAGTTGTTGGCTAGATGTCCTTTGGGTGGTGGACCATTCTTGATACACACGGGAAACTGTTGAGCATGAAAAACCCAGCAGCGTTGCAGTTCTTGGCACAACCCAGTGCGCCTGACACATAATACCATACCCCGTTCAGAGGCACTTAAATCTTTTGTCTTGCCCGTTCACCCTCTTGCCATTCACAATCCGTGTCTCAAGGCTTAAAAATCATGATTTAATCTTTCTCCTCACCTTAATCTACACTGATGGAAGTGGATTTAACAAGTAACATAAATAAGGGATCATAGCTTTCACCTGGTCAGTCTGTCATGGAAAGAGCAGGTGTTCATAATGTTTTGTACACTCAGTGTATATCTGATAGGTGTGGTGTGGCGGAGGTGTGTCTACAGATAAACCGTATTCTGACCTTTACTTAATTCCCTCATAATTCCACCACTTCTACGCGCAAGGAAACCATGAATAAGGTCTAGCGAACCTGCCGGTTCCAAGTGGAAATTCTACACAGGGACACTCGAAGTCAATCTTAAATTAATTATTCTTTATTAACAGCAAGCTGGAGAGGTCACAGTCAAACTTAGATGCATAAAGTACCGGACTGAAGTGAGCTCTGCCGGGGCAGTCCCAATAGTTCTCTTATATACCGCTTACACAGACAAGTTATATTTGCATGATTTAGCTTATTAATTATTCATAATTCATTCATCATTAACGTTTGGTTCATGCATGTGACAGACCAATACCTCACAAGGTTTCTTCTCTCCAAGCTGAGACCTTGAAACTGAGATATCCCTTTCATTCTCAAAACAAGGTTCTGGGTGTACAGCCACATTTCAGATACTGATAGTGAGGATTCCTCCCAGGCACGAACAATCAGTCACTTGCATGAACCCAGTCGAATTGGTTATTAGAAAAGCATAAACATAAAATGTTCCTTCACATTCCCTCCTCAGACACTTCATCCTTTCAAACCCTTCACTCTGGGTTGTACAATCATTCTGGGTTGTACTTGTAAAACCATTGCAGTAGAATGTTTTAACTTAAGACCTTCGCTTCATACAGTTACACAATGCGTCATTACACAATTTCATTTAGGATTCTGGCAATGACATTTCAGCTGGAGCTTTTGACGCGAGTGGCATGTTAATGACAGATTGGTATCTCAATGCATTTTTTGTCTACATAACTATACATTTTGCAGTGTGCAGACCTCCGCAATCAACCTGATACCCCAAATAAACTATTTTGGACAAGCCTAAACCAATTACTGGCGCAGTTGACCACCCCCGTCTTTCACGGCACTCATTCTTCTGGCGTTTCTTCATTTTCTTCTTCAGATAGCAGTTCGTCCTCCCAATGGCACACATGTTCAAAGAGGATGGCCCTTGATAATGTCCCGATTTCAATATCTGGGGAATAATCTGATTTTCCCAAGCAGACGAAACTCTCACCTGAGCCGCCACCATCCTTTACGGTCCATTATGTCCATTTTCCTACCAGTACACCAGCAGCATGAGAGAAGTTTGGACGGGATCTCTCTCCATGCTCACTCCACATGGACTCATGTCGCAGTTGATAGCTTCGACTGGATGCTGTGTACAGGTTGCTGGCTCGGACTCAGGTTTCAGGTAAAAGTGATGAAGGACCATAGTGAACGCCATTGTCGCCATTACTTCAGCCGGTTAGAGGGGGTGAGGTTCACACTGTTCTTGGTCAAATTATCCCTTCCGTGCATATAGATACCATCTGTGGTCACCTTCGCCAGAACAACAGTTTAGTTTAGGGCATTTATGATTCAGGAAATCCAGACAAACTAAATTCACTGTATGACAAATTATTACTACTACCAACATTCTTAATACAAATGTCTAAGACAAATGTCAAAGAGAATAACAAGACTCTGGTGAAACAATTTTTTCAAATTGGCTTATACTCCTCCATCATATCGGCGACCTCACCGCAGAGTTACAGGGTCAGGGAGTCAGAGGGCTAACCCTTAGGGAGAAATCCTGACCATCCAACAGACCCAATCTGGTGAAATTTGTATTGAAGCAAGACAAAAACAAAACAACAACATCAATACACGTCTTCCCTTTTGACACATGACTCACATCGTGATTCATGCGTAAAAAACAACAACACTGCCGGTTAAATGAAAATAACAAATACAATTTGAATTACAACCCTTGATAACTCCATCCTAAAATAATTGTATCCCATAAGGTAATTCAAGGAATAGTAAAATAGACTAGAGACAGGTGTCCCTCATTCAGGGGCAGCGCTCATTCTCTCTCTTTCTCTCTCTCTCTCTCTCTCTCGTGGTCCGAATCACACATAGGACTATTGATAAATTATAAACTTCTACCTAATTATAAGTGTTTACATATTATATTTAAATCTCACCCAATGTCTAGCCTTTCTAGTGAGGGTGATCAGGCCTCACCAGAAAGTCAGAACAGAGGTCAGAGGTCAATCAACCCCATTAAGTGAGTGTTCTTTCCCTTTACTTCACTCATTATTTCAAAGATTCCAAACATTTTGTGTACCAGGTTCAAATTGGGTTTTTCAGTACATTTCTTATCAGGAGAATTTACATGTGTGCAACAAAAACTCTGACAATAGAAGCTTCAGAAAATATCATTTGTGTGCCCTTTAAGGTGCATCCTTTCTAACAATAAATCAAATACAGTATTAACACCACTAACAAATATTCATAACAGGTGTGTTGGTGCTGGCGTGTGTGGTAAAACATAGGATAAAAATAAACAAAATGGCGTGGCCTTACTTAATTTGGAAGCTCTCTTAACAGCCGGATCCAGGTACCTTTATACTGTATAGTGCACAGTCTCAATAACTGCTCTCCTAAGGCACCTGCCTCAGGAAGCCTTTCAAAGCGAGAGATACAGAATCATTGGTAAACTTATCAGAAAACTTGGTAGTGGACATTCCATAAGTCCTGGAAGAAAGAAAATAAACATCTTAATCAGTCCAAAAAATTCTTAATCCTAATCGAGTTTACTGCATCTTGGGCAGGAAGTCTTGATAAAACCATGTGTATATAGAATTATACTTCAGATGATAGTGTCCCGTAAAGCGGAATAGGCACCTTCTAAAGTAAACAATCCCAGAGCTCAATATTCTGTACTAAAAACATTTACTTGGATCTACTTCAATTCTGGACACAGTGCCTCGTAATGGAAACAGATTCTTGTTTTAGATGACATTACCTTCTTACTTAAATCATTTGTGTTACCCAAACTATAGAATTTAGTCATAATAATTGGAAATGGTCAAAAATGTATCTTATTATTCATACCTCTGTCCCAAATGTCCCACTATGTCCCTTACAGCCTGTTTGAGTTCAGTGAGTACTGTTAAGTTGCGTAATTCAAATCTGGTATCAGAACAGAATTTAACACTAAGTCACTGAATATATTCTCAGCTTTTTTATTAATATAATTAGTCAAGCGAATAAATGGTAAATGCAATCTTCGTATATACGGGTTCACTGTAACATCTCGCAGGGCAAAACAAAGAACTAACTGTCCCAACCCAAAGTTATTATTTTAATACTCTGACAGAGATAGTTCCCATTCAAAGCGGGCCTGTCAGAGTAGAGGCTGAGCATGGTTTAAACTTACTCAGCCTAATGACATTTTTAAGCTAGGCATAACATCTAATTATAAGAAAATAGATCCCAACAGTACCACTTATTTTCTTCTTCTTTATTATCTATTTGTCCACATGAAGCGTATCTCTAACCCAAATACCAGATGGTGGCCTCTAATTTAATGTCCCAAGGCTCAATCCCTCTGTTCGTCATGTGACCTTGTATTGAAACATTCACTTCTTCAAATTACTAAGATATTGCATTATTAGAGTGATATCTGAAAGCCACTAATATTACCATTCACTTTGTTACTTTCACTAGTCTCCATATCTGTTTCCTTCAACTAGGACTCCCTTCTTCCCAATAGGAAGACCTTCTCAATCACTACTGCTAATACACACGGATCACTTTCAAACAATGTTCTGCTTTTACCCCTATTGTAAGGTTTAAAAACAAACAAAACAAACATGATAACTTTCTCGTTATTGGAAGGCATTGTTTTCATTTTAGTCTACCCTAACAATGTTACTCTATATATTTATTACAAATTTCTGTTGGATGTTCACTTTCTGCTTCACACTTATTACATTTATATTATTTTAAGATTAACATGTAATGCGCCAAATTTATAAAATACATTGGCCAATTCAAAACGGGAGTGATAAACTTTGGAGGGAGCTTCCTTTTTTAAGGTAGCTCTCGAGACTAGAGTCTCTTTCTGCGATCAACTTTCACTATAACTGGGCTGGCACTGTCTATCAGTCCCCTGTAGATGGCATGCTCTGTCCATAATAAGTCTCTACCTAGCAAGTTAAACTCTAGTAATCCATTATACATTCATACATTGTTACTTTATCAAATATAGTAACCCATTATACTATTAATTTATCTTAATACTTTTTACACCACTTACATAGTGGTTGGGGTATTCCTTCAGACACTCACCTCTTTCACACCGGAGCTAGTCCCTTGACAGCTCTCATTCACTCAGTACTTAATAGTATGTCACACCCTGATCTGTTTCACCTGTCTTGCGCTTGTCTCCACCCCCCTCCAGGTGTGTCCCATTTCCCCATTATCCCCTGTGCATTTATACCTGCATTTTCTGTTTGTCTGTTGCCAGTTCGTCTTGTCTCGTCAAGCCTTCCAGTGTGTTTTTCCATACTCCTGTTTTTCTCTAGTCCCTGTTTTCTAGTCCTCCCGGTTCCGACCTTTTCTGCCTGACTTGATCATGAGCACACCTGCCATACCATTCTGCCTGCCCTGACCCCGAGACTGCCTGCCGCCCTGTACCTGTTGGACTCGGACCTGGTTACGAACCTCTGCCTGTCCTCGACCTGCCCTTTGCCTGTCTCCTGTGGTTTAATAAACGACTCTGTGTATTGAACTTTCTGCCTCCTGTGTCTGCATCTGGGTCATATCCTGAGTCGTGTTATAGTAATAATATATCTTATTATCAAAATTTCAAGCCTCTTATTATCAACATTTCAATCAATCCCAATTTCAAACATCAGCTTAATATACACATTTCAATCAGTTTATTATCAAAATTTCAATCAGCTTAACACGTCCTTTCCACACTCACACAACTCTCACATCCACATTCACTTAGTACTATTCCCAAACAAACTCAGTAATCTCCTTTATCACTCTCTCTGTGCAACTTCAACGATTCTCTTGTCATTACTTGCTATGCACCATATGTATCTTCAACGGTTCTCTTGCTGTTACTTGCTATACATATAAAAAACACCACATGCTCAATAACACCTCGTGCTATTGGTAGTGGCTGCAGACCACGTAGACACTTCTTCAATAAATGCCTACAGACAGCTGTCAGCGGGGCTTTCCATGGTACCGTTACTCGCCCTCGCTCTGGTCTTCTCACCATAAGACTAGTGAATAGCCTTCTCATAAGAATATGGGTACCTTTTTATTGTTCAGTTTTGTTGGTTTTATGATATATATATACACTACCAGTCAAAGGTTTGGACACACCTGCTCATTAAAGGGTTTTTCTTTATTTTTACTATTTTTTACATTGTAGAATAATAGTGAAGACATCAAAACTATGAAATAACACATATGGAATCATGTAGTAACCAAAAAAGCATTAAACAAATCAAAATATATATTTTATATTTGAGATTCTTCAAATAGCCACCCTTTGCCTTGATGACAGCTTTGCACACTCTTGGCATTCTTTCAACCAGCTTCATGAGGTTGTCACGGATCCCCCCGGTACTGCTGCTCATTCCATTCACCAGCTCCGGAGGTCTACGTCACTGGCCTTCTAGGCGTCACTGACCTGGTTCATTTCCACCAACCCCAGACTATCTTGTCTCATTACGCACACATGGTTCCTATTCCCCGTGATTAGTATGTGTATATATGTGCCCTCTGTTCCCCATTGTCTTTGTCGATTATTGTCCCATGTCCGCTGGTCTCGTGAGTACCGTGTGTTGTGCTCTTGTTATTACGGGTCTCGTCCCGTGTATTGTGTAGAGGTTACACCTCGCTCTTTTGTTTGGGTTACATCCCTTTGTTTATAAATATATATATATATATATATATATATATATATATATATATATATACAGTTGAAGTCGGAAGTTTACATACACTTAGGTTGGAGTCATTAAAACTTGTTTTTCAACCACTCCACAAATTTCTTGTTAACAAACTATAGTTTTGGCAAGTCAGTTAGGACATCTACTTTGTGCATGACACAAGTAATTTTTCCAACAATTGTTTACAGATAGATTATTTCACTTAGAATTCACTGTATCACAATTCCAGTGGGTCAGAAGTTTACATACGCTAAGTTGACTGTGCCTTTAAACAGCTTGGAAAATTCCAGAAAATGATGTCATGGCTTTAGAAGCTTCTGATAGGCTAATTGACATAATTTGAGTCAATTGGAGGTGTACCTGTGGATGTATTTCAAGGCCTACCTTCAAACTCAGTGCCTCTTTGCTTGACATCATGGGAAAATCAAAACAAATCAGCCAAGACCTCAGATAAAGAATTGTAGACCTCCACAGGTCTGGTTAATCCTTGGGAGTAATTTCCAAACACCTGAAGGTACCACGTTCATCTGTACAAACAATAGTACGCAAGTATAAACACCATGGGACCATGCAGCCGTCATACCGCTCAGGAAGGAGACGCGTTCTGTCTCCTAGAGATGAACGTACTTTGGTGCGAAAAGTGCAAATAAATCCCAGAACAACAGCAAAGGACCTTGTGAAGATGCTGGAGGAAACAGGTACAAAAGTATCTATATCCACAGTAAAACGAGTCCTATATCGACATAACCTGAAAGGCCGCTCAGCAAGGAAGAAGCCACTGCTCCAAAACCCCCATAAAAAAGCCAGACTACGGTTTGCAACTGCCCATGGGGACAAAGATCTTACTTTTTGGAGAAATGTCCTCTGGTCTGATCAAACAAAAATAGAACTGTTTGGCCATAATGACCATCATTATGTTTGGAGGAAAAAGGGGGTTGCTTGCAAGCCGAAGAACACCATCCCAACCGTGAAGCACGGGGGTGACAGCATCATGCTGTGGGGGTGCTTTGCTGCAGGAGGGCCTGGTGCACTTCACAAAATAGATGGCATCATGAGGAAGGAAGATTATGTGGATATATTGAAGCAACATCTCAAGACATCAGTCAGGAAGTTAAAGCTTGGTCGCAAATGGGTCTTCCAAATGGACTATGACCCCAAGCATACTTCCAAAGTTGTGGCAAAATGGCTTAAGGACAACAAAGTCAAGGTATTGGAGTGGCCATCACAAAGCCCTGACCTCAATCCTATAGAAAATGTGTGGGCAGAACTGAAAAAGCGTGTGCAAGCAAGGAGGCCTACAAACCTGACTCAGTTACACCAGCTCTGTCAGGAGGAATGGGCCAAAATTCACCCAACTTATTGTGGGAAGCTTGTGGAAGGCTACCCAAAACGTTTGACCCAAGTTAAACAATTTAAAGGCAATGCTACCAAATACTAATTGAGTGTATGTATACTTCTGACCCACTGGGAATGTGATGAAATAAATAAAAGCTGAAATAAATAATTCTCTCTACTATTATTCTGACATTTCACATTCTTAAAATAAAGTGGTGATCCTAACTGACCTAAGACAGGGAATTGTTACTAGGATTAAATGTCAGGAATTGTGAAAAACTGAGTTTAAATGTATTTAGCTAAGGTGTATGTAAACTTCCGATTTCAACTGTAAATACTTAGGCATTTGGATTAATAAGGATTTGATGTTTAAAAACATATAGATGAGCTGGTTAAGAAGCTCAGATTTAAAGTTGGCTTTTTCTACAGAAATAGATTGTGCCTTTCTCTAAGCAGTAGGAAGCAGATTATTCAGTCAGCCTTTTTATCTGTTCTTGATTATGGTGATATTATTTATCAAAGTGCAGCTGCTACTACTCTTAAACCTTTGGCTGCCCTCTACCATAGTGCCCTTGGTTTTGTTACAGGCAACAGTTTTGATACTCATCACTGTATCCTGTATCAAAAGGTTGGCTGGACTTCGCAAAAGACCCATAGATCTCTACATTACACCCTTTTTGTTTACGGCCCTACTTCATAAACCTCCTTCTTATCTAACTTTGCTGTTGAAGTATAGACACTTGAGTTGCCTAACCCCTTCACAGGATTGGTTAACTCTTGAGGTTCCCAGGGTCTCCACCGAGCTAGGTAAATCTGCTTTTAGTTTTAATGCACCGTATTGCTGGAACAAAATTCTAAATACATTTCTTCTTGGTGTTCTAGTGCCGTTTGGGCAATTTAAAGTATTGATTGGGGATTTATTTGTGGATGAATGTAACTGTTTTTCTGGGTGACTTGTGATGTTTTATTTGTGCTTACCATGACTGTGTTTTTGTATTCTAATGTGTTTATTTGTATTATTATTTGTATTTATTTATTTTGTGTTTAGTGTGTATTTCATATGGTATTATACAGGGCGCATTTGGAAAAGAGACCTACACTACCGTTCAAAAGTTTGGGGTCACTTAGAAATGTCTTTGTTTTTGAAAGAAAAGCAATTGTCCATTAAAATAACATCAAATTGATCAGAAATACAGTGTAGACATTGTTAATGTTGTAAATGGCTATTGTAGCTGGAAACGGCTGATTTTTTTATGGAATATCTACAGTACATTGGCGTACAGAGGCCCATTATCAGCAACCACCAGTCCTGTGTTCCAATGACACGTTGTGTTTGCTAATCCAAGTTTATCATTTTAAAAGGCTAATTGATCATTAGAAAACCCTTTTGCAATTATGTTAGCACAGCTGAAAACTGTTGTGCTGATTAAAGAAGCAATAAAACTGGCCTTCTTGAGACTAGTCGAGTATCTGGAGCATCAGCAATTGTGGGTTCGATTACAGGCTCAAAATGACCAGAAACAAATAACTTTCTTCTGAAACTCGTCAGTCTATTCTTGTTCTGAGAAATTAAGGCAATTCCATGTGAGAAATTGCCAAGAATCTGAAGATCTCGTACAACGCTGTGTACTACTCCCTTCACAGAACAGCGCAAACTGGCTCTAACCAGAATAGAAAGAGGAGTGGGAGGCCCCGGTGCACAACTGAGAAAGAGGACAAATACATTAGAGTGTCTAGTTTGAGAAACAGGCACCTCACAGGTCCTCAACTGGCAGCTTCATTAAATAGTACCCGCAAAACACCAGTCTCAATGCCAACAGTGAAGAGGCGACTCCGGGATGCTGACCTTCTAGGCAGAGTTGCAAAGAAAAGCCATATCTCAGACTGGCCAACAAAAAGAAAAGATTAAGATGGCCAGCCTGAGCCTGTAATTCTAACCCACAATTGTTGATGCTCCAGATACTCAACTAGTCTCAAGAAGGCCAGTTTTATTGCTTCTTTAATCAGTACAACAGTTTTCAGCTGTGCTAACATAATTGCAAAAGGGTTTTCTAATTATCAATTAGCCTTTTAAAATGATACATTTGGATTAGCAAACACAACGTGCCATTGGAACACAGGACTGATGGTTGCTGATAATGGGCCTCTGTACGCCTATGTACAAAGAAAGCGGCACAGGTCCTAATCCAGGCACTTGTCATCTCCCGTCTGGATTACTGCAACTCGCTGTTGGCTGGGCTCCCTGCCTGTGCCATTAAAACCCTACAACTTATCCAGAACGCTGCAGCCCATCTGGTGTTCAACCTTCCCAAGTTCTCTCATGTCACCCCGCTCCTCCGCACACTCCACTGGCTTCCAGTTGAAGCTCGCATCTACTACAAAACCATGGTGCTTGCCTATGGAGCTGTGAGGAGAACGGTACCTCCTTACCTTCAGGCTCTGATCAGACCCTACACCCAAACGAGGGCACTACGTTCATCCACCTCTGGCCTGCTAGCCCCCCTACCTCTACGGAAGCACAGTTCCCGCTCAGCCCAGTCAAAGCTATTCGCTGCTCTGGCACCCCAATGGTAGTGGAACAAGCTCCCCCACGACGCCAGGACAGCGGAGTCACTGACCACCTTCCGGAGACACTTGAAAACCTACCTCTTTAAGGAATACCTGGAATAGTATAACAGTAATCCTTCTACCCCCCCCCTGGGTATCCTAAGTTTGTAAGTCGCTCTGGATAAGAGCGTCTGCTAAATGACTTAAATGTAAATGTAAATGTAGATATTCCATTAAAAATCAGCCGTTTCCAGCTACAATAGCCATTTACAACATTAACAATGTCTACACTGTATTTTTGATCAATTTGATGTTATTTTAATGGACAAAAAAATTGCTTTTCTTTCGAAAACAAGAAAATTTCGAGGTGACCCCAAACTTTTCAATGGTAGTGTAGGTCTCAATATGTCTTCCCTATCAAAATAAAGGTTAAATACATTGAATTAAATAAATAATACCAATCTGACTCATAATCTCTGAACGTTGTACAAGTTCCTCTGAAGATGATTAAAGTGATTGCGACTGAAGAACCAAACCTGTATGGGTGTCTCAAGAACTGTGTGTGCTCTGGGGCCATATGTATCAAGCCTCTCAGAGAAGGAATGCCTTTTAGATTAATTCACAATTAATAAGATTACATGGACAGGGGCGACCAGATCCTAGATCAGTTCTCCTACTCTGAGACTCTTCGATACATACAGCTTCTGGTGTTTCTCACGTGTTTCAAGCACCATGCACCAATTCACTGAGCCATTAGAGTGCACAGAGGGAGCACAGTATGAGAGGAAGCGATTTTAGAATCTTCAGGCCCACAGCAACTAGGCAAATTGCCACTTATTTTGTTCTCCATAGGCTAAGTGTGTAAAGTCAAGTCAAATTACCCTTATTATATCAATACTGCAGTTGGAAATCCATTTGGCTGTCAGCTTCACAGTTGAAGTTTGAAGAGGAGGGGAATGAATCCACAATCTTGTGGGGTTTGTGTGACCCCTGAGAAAGATTGAAGGATATACATCAACCACCACTGACTGACTAATAATATAATATATAATATAATATATAATATGCCATTTAGCAGACGCTTTTATCCAAAGCGACTTACAGTCATGCGTGCATAAAAAAAAAAAATTGTGTATGGGTGGTCCCGGGGATCGAACCCACTACCTTTACAAGCACCGTGCTCTACCAGCTGAGCTACAAAGGACTAACTCTTATCGCTCTTTACTTCTGCATTGTGTCACCTCTTAATTGAAAAAGTACTGTATTATATCAATGAATAACTTATTGACTAAATTACCTTTTTCTTATATATGTAGACCTACTACAGACATGCCAAGTTATTGGCCTTGATCAATTAAAGACAAATATGTCTACTCTTGAGAAGATGTAATTTCCTTGTTTACTCACTATAATCTATGGGGGTGTAAGTGACAAATGAATACAAAATAATGGAATAATAGCTCTTAAAAATAATTTATACAACATGCATATGAAATTTGTGTACAAAAGTGGAAAATGCAAATTATTGTATCCACTGTCACATGACGGAGGATGCGGCATCAAATAATGATTTTCCCGGAAGTACCCATGCGACTTATCAGGCGCACGGTCCGGCCGGCTCCAGCGGACGAGAATGCATCGCAACATGGCCTCGCTGTAAACCGAACGAAACCCCAGTAGAGTGTATTTTACCCGCAATCCGTCACCATCGGCGCCTTGATCATGGACCTCCGGTCCAGAGGATTCTTTCGGAGGCATTGGAGTTGTCAATAATAATCTTCAAGTGCTATATTAATACATTTTGTGCCCTAGTCACTTTTGCACGCTCCAGGGATTTAAAGAACAAGTGACAGCAATAGCACTCACCCCAATAAGGGCACCACTTTCCATTTGGAGGAGAGGACAATAAACTACACTACCATTTTTAAGTAACGGACGATAGGGTTTAATATATATTTTCCATTGCTGATTCCAGTCTTCGCTCATATCCCTCAGACACTATTCATAACCGGTAAGAATCCAGTGTTCGCTACCTGCTTTCGTTCTTTGAAAGACAAATGGATGAAGGCCCTGCTCTGTCAGTCCATTTACAAGGTTAGCTAACCTAGCTAGCCAGCTTAGAAGAGTAGCTAATGTTCGCTAGCTACATGTTAAACCGCTAGCTAGCTAACTAAAATTAATATTGGCTTTTTCTGTGCTCGTCAAAACGAGCTTGATTTCTAACCTTTGAGTTTAAACTAATGTCGGGCATTTCATTATTGAAGTTAGTTAGCCAGCTCATGTCTGTGTTTGAAGTTGGTGAACGTATTGGTAAATTAGTTAGCGAGCTAACGCTAGCCTGGAACGTTAATGCCACCTCTTCCAAACTAGCTAATCTTCCCTGTTTTTTGAACGTTCAACTTGACAGTTCCAATCGAAACAAATTGCCTATCTAAACCATTTCGTTATCCTGTGTTTTACTTCAAAATGACGGTCTGGCAATTTACTCTTCAGTTTCTTAAACCACACTTTTAAAATATGTAACGTTGGTTAATCCGACCTGTCAACATAGCTAAATCTAGGTAAGGCAATGGTCATGCTGGTTTTTCAATGTGTGCGGCTTGGTTGGGCCTACAATGAATGAATTCTCCTCGCAAGACTAGCATGACAATTAACATATGAAAGTGCATCAACTATTTCAATTGGATACCAAAAAAGTAATATCTTTAATATTGCGATCCACAAATGATGTGTCGACATGTCACTGCAAAATGTATCATATGGGTTTCGGAATAAGTCAAGTTCAGTCACTCGACATTACTATGAGAGACACGTAGGCTACTGCACAGACTAGCTAACGCGCGTTAGTTAGTGGTGTGTGTGACATCCACCATTGGACCCCGGTGGTATTAGTGCGCTAGAAGGCCTTCCTTGCAATTTGATCCACCAGTAATGTTAGCTATACCGAATCAAACCACAAACCGATCGTGTTATCATACGGTTATTTCATGATCTTTATTTATATTTAGTGCCTAAAATGTGTTTACCGAAGAGTGGGCTAGCCACAGATGGGATAACATGGCTAACACCGGCTACTTGCTAGCTAGTAGCTAGCTAGCCATATGACACGTCTTCCTAATGTGAGATCGCCTCTTTAGACCATGTGATAACAGTTTGACACTACTTATTTTCATGCTTGAATTAATGGCAACACTAGCAATATGTCATGGGAAATTGCTGAAACTTCTTAAATGTCGCAGTAGTCCCATGCTTGTCTACAACCCACACCCCTCAAATGTGGAATATATTGTTTCACAGTAAAAATATACATGTTATTGAGAGTGTTAGAGAATCTCTAAGGAATCTCAAACATTGTAACCACTAACCAGCACATGTCTACAAAACGGGGACAATCTGTTACAATCAAATGGAGGCTACTGGCAAGTGAACTTTGATCTGAAACAAGACATTCTCTGATCCTAAATAACCAGTTAGTTCAATTGAGCGTGAGGCCAGCGTGAGCCTAATCCCCAATCACTCATGAAACGGATGCCGAGAAGCTCATATAAACCCCATGACCCCAGGAACTGATTTTTCGCCATTTCTAATCTGCATCCATGTGTCATGTCAAATTCATCTCCCCCATCAATATGTGTTGATGATAGTCATGGTGTGACATGTTTTTTATAGGCTAAACCTAGAAGGCTGCAAGTGGAAAGTGAAGGAGGGATACAGGGAGGTGAAAATAAGTGTGTATTGGCTTAAGGATACAGGGAGGAGGCATTCCTGTTATCAGGGCAGGGTCAGTAAACCCCACCCTTGCTGCTTGGCGGGACAACCTTTCTTTAGCGCAGACAAACCCACTAACCCATTTCCAATGTTGGAACTCGGCTCAACAACAACGCTGTCAAAACTTCTGACAACCCTGTTAGTGGAAGCCCATGAAATGGTGTTCTAACCCAAGGTCTAGCCTACCTACTGTAACGTTTCCTATTTTGTAACAGCAACTTTTGACCAGTGTCGGGTTGTTTGGCACTAGGCCTTACGTCACAACCTACTACAAACAGACAAACACTCAGGCTTTCTCATGACTGTCATATTAAGTACTGGAGCTTTTGTGAGGGCAGCCTCAAGTTAACTTCTTAGGGGGTTAACTTGAGGCTGCTCTCTGACCTTTCTGCTCTAAAGGTCACTGGGCATGGTGTCCAGGTTATTATTGTAAATCTAGTCTACTCACCCTAGCCTAGTCCGGCTTACCCAGTATCAAAATGGAGATTGTAGTCTTCGAGGGTTTTTTGTTGGATTTGAATTTTTAGCTCTTTTGCGAACTCTTCCTCCTTCTCCTCAGATCGGCTGGCAAGTCAGCGCCACCCTAATGCAGAACCAAGTGAAATGAACAAACCACCGCAGCCTATAACGGGACCCACCTCTGTCCCACATCCTTCCCCCTCCCCTGGACTGACACAGGTGAGAGTCAATGACAAGACCCAGCGTGCGTTGATGGGACAGGGTAGTGTCCAATAAGAATGCACAATTTTTTTTCCATTTTGAAACGTTTTGCTACATTGTACCCTATTGAACACAACCCATCTTTGGCAGGAAGTTAGCCGACTAACGTAGTTTTGTTTCTCTCCCTCCCCTCTCTCCCAGGCTGCCTATGCCCCAGGACAGCCCCCTTCTCTCGTCTTCGCTTCCCCACCACCTCAACAAATGAACTCTGCACCGCAACCGCGACAGGTATTGCTCTCTCCTTCTTCTTTTCCCTCTCCATCTCTCTTGTTCTATTTCCCGCTCTTTTGTTCACACTCTCTAAATGTCAAAGCATCTGTTATGCTGTTAACTCTAACTCTAGCTCAACTGTAACGCTTTGGTCCAACCTGTGTCTGTGTTTAAGTCTCTCTCCCTTCTCTCTGGCTACCAACCTTGATCTCTTGCTCTCTTTTGCTGCCCTCCCTCCCAGTTCGCTGCAGGGTCTCGTGCTTTACACCAACAGGTACTAACTCCCCTCACCTTCCCCAAAATGGCTGTCATCTCGACATGAAAGTAGACCGCTGTGCATGAATGCAATTTAACTTTAGAGAAGGATGAGGCTAAACAGCCATTCAAGTTCTGACCAGACCCAGCTGTAACTAGAAGCAAAACCACCTGATTTTAATGAAATATTTCAAAACATATCAATTCAGACCATGAGTAGAGTGCTGGACTAGAATCCTCAGCCCTTTTGTGGCTCTCCAGGACCAAGGATTCCCATAGTGAAGATGTTCAGGCTGGTAATTCCATAGGCTACCCTTGGTAACACCTGATATGATTCCACCCACTGTAGGACTATACAGTAAAGTTCCTAGGCACCAGGGTCCTCCTGTTTGTGTAAATTAGTTTCCCTAATCAGGCAAAGTGCCAGCCAACCCATCAGCTAGGCCTACAATCAAGAGGCTTGAATGAAACTAGAAGAAATGTATGGTAGTTCTTTGTGAATTTAAGTCTGTTGCTTTATATCTCTTTGATGGCTTCATATTTTCTGATAGTCAGCAGCTAACTGTTAGTGGCTGAGTGATATACTGCTGCTTCTCATTCTCTCTCATTCCTTCTGCTCTCTTTCTCCTTTTCTCCTGTCGTCCTCTCTCCCGCCTCTCTTGCTCTCTGCTCGTGTGTTGTGCGGCTGAAGGGTGGATACAGGGCACTGCAGGTAACGGAAACCCCGACAGTCATCGTGTGGTCAGCTCTCTGGAGTCTTGACCTACCTCAACCATCTGACAGTTTCAACATGTGACATTTTAACACCGCAGTAACACACAGCTCACCATTTAGATAATACACACACTCAAATATACTGTTTTTTAAAAATATATATATATTAATATTACAGATTTTCTCTCTCCCCTCCATCTCTCTAGCCCTACTATGCTAACAGGCCCGCCATGCCCACCAGTGCCCCCCGGGTCCAGACCAGCAGCGGGCCTCGTCCGGTGGGTCCCACACACGTCTACCAGCCCAGCTCCCAGATGATGATGATCCCTGGGCAGCAGTTGTCCTTTGCTGGCTCCCCTCAGGGCTACTTCATCCCCCCTGGACAGGTACCACAACCGGTCATGATGACTTTATGTTAATAGTCAACTTTACTTGAAATAGGGTTGCAAGATTCTGGAATTTCACAGGTTTCCGGAATTTCTGAAAAACCTAGCAATTTCGGGAATGTTTTGGGAATTTTGCAACCCTAATTGTTCAACACCTCTCATACGGTATTCCAGCGCCAAAAAGTCTAAAATCACCATAGAGGTAATGTTGCATACTGTTATAGCTATACCTTAACACAGCAAACAACTTTTTTTTTTCCCCTCTCTGTCTGTAGTACCGGGCTCCCTATATGCCACCCAGTCCACAATACCCCGTGACCAGCGGCACGGCAGGCTTCTACCCAGGAACCAGCCCGGCTGAATACCCCACCTATGGTAAGAGGCTCCGCTCTGGGCTGTGCCCCACCAGCCAAGTACAACCATGACCACAACCACAGGCACGACTAGATCAGCAGCTAGAACTCTAACCAATATTTTTAACAGCAAAAATATTACACCAACAAAACGCACGGAAAATGGATGAGCAAGCGTTGTAATGTTTCTAAAACAATAATGTATTACTAGTAAGAAGTAACTAAAGTGGTATATTTAATAATTTTATTTTTTTGTGACCTGAGTCTAACATAAATACACTTCATAACTAAAAGTATGTGGAGACCTGCTTGTCGAACATCTCATTCCAAAATCATGGGCATTAATGTGGAGTTGGTCCCGCCTTTGCTGCTATAACAGCCTCCAGTCTTCTGGGAAGGCTTTACACTAGATGTTGGAACGTTGCTGCGGGGACTTGCTTCCATTCAGCCACGAGCATTAGTGAGGTTGGGCACTGATGTTGGGGTGTTTAAGCATGGCGCGCAGTCGGCGTTCCAATTCATCCCAAAGGTGTTAGATGGGGTTGAGGTCAGGGCTCTGTGCAGGCCAGTCAAGTTCTTCCACACCAATATCGACAAACCATTTCTGTATGGACCTCGCGTTGTGCACGGGGGCCATTGTATTGCTGAAACAGGAAAGGTCCTTCCCCAAACTGTTGCCACAAAGTTGGAAGCACAGAATCATCTAGAATTTCATTGTATGCTGTAGTCTTAAGATTTAAGACTAAGGGGCCTAGCCCGAAATATGGAAAAAGAGCCCCAGACCATTATTCCTCCTCCACCAAACTTTACAGTTGCCACTATACATTGGGCCTGGTAGTGTTCTCCTGGCATCTGCCAAACCCAGATTCATCCGTTTGACTTCCAGATGGTGAAGCATGATTCATCACTCCAGAGAACACGTTTCAACTGCTCCAGAGTCCAATGGCGGCAAGCTTTACATCACTCCAGCCAACGCTCGGCGGTCCCGTTCTGTGAGCTTGTGTGGCCTACCACTTCGCAACTGAGCCGTTGCTGCTCCTAGACGTTTCCACTTCACAATAACAGCACTTACAGTTGACCAGGGCAGAACTTTGACAAACTGACTTGTTGGAAAGGTGGCATCTTATGACGGTGCCACGTTGAAAGTCACTGAGCACTTCAGTAAGGCCATTCTACTGCCAATGTTTGTCTATGGAGATTGCATGGTGGTGCGCTCGATTTTATACACCTGTCAGCAACGCGTGTGGCAGAAATAGCCGAATCCACTAATTTGTAGGTGTGTCCTCATACACATATACAGTGGGGGAAAAAAGCATTGTCAGCCACCAATTGTTCAAGTTCTCCCACTTAAAAAGATGAGGCCTGTAATTTTCATCATAGGTACACGTCAACTATGACAGACCAAATGAGATCACATTGTAGGATTTGTAATGAATTTATTTGCAAATTATGGTGGAAAATAAGTATTTGGTCATAACAAAAGTTTCTCAATACTTTGTTATATACCCTTTGTTGGCAATGACACAGGTCAAACGTTTTCTGTAAGTCTTCACAAGGTTTTCACACACTGTTGCTGATATTTTGGCCCATTCCTCCATGCAGATCTCCTCTAGAGCAGTGATGTTTTGGGGCTGTCGCTGGGCAACACAGACTTTCAACTCCCTCCAAAGATTTTCTATGGGGTTGAGATCTGGAGACTGGCTAGGCCGCTCCAGGACCTTGAAATGCTTCTTACGAAGCCACTCCTTCGTTGCCCGGGCGGTGTGTTTGGGATCATTGTCATGCTGAAAGACCCAGCCACGTTTCATCTTCAATGCCCTTGCTGATGGAAGGAGGTTTTCACTCAAAATCTCACGATACATGGGCCCATTCATTCTTTCCTTTACACGGATCAGTCGTCCTGGTCCCTTTGCAGAAAAACAGCCCCAAAGCATGATGTTTCCACCCCCATGCTTCACAGTAGGTATGGTGTTCTTTGGATGCAACTCAGCATTATTTGTCCTCCAAACACGACGAGTTGCGTTTTTACCAAAAAGTTCTATTTTGGTTTCATCTGACCATATGACATTCTCCCAATGCTCTTCTGGATCATCCAAATGCACTCTAGCAAACTTCAGACGGGCCTGGACATGTACTGGCTTAAGCAGGGGGACACGTCTGGCACTGCAGGATTTGAGTCCCTGGCGGCGTAGTGTGTTACTGATGGTAGGCTTTGTTACTTTGGTCCCAGCTCTCTGCAGGTCATTCACTAGGTCCCCCTGTGTGGTTCTGGGATTTATGCTCACCGTTCTTGTGATCATTTTGACCCCACGGGGTGAGATCTTGCGTGGAGCCCCAGATCGAGGGAGATTATCAGTGGTCTTGTATGTCTTCCATTTCCTAATAATTGCTCCCACAGTTGATTTCTTCAAACCAAGCTGCTTACCTATTGCAGATTCAGTCTTCCCAGCCTGGTGCAGGTCTACAATTTTGTTTCTGGTGTCCTTTGACAGCTCTTTGGTCTTGGCCATAGTGGAGTTTGGAGTGTGACTGTTTGAGGTTGTGGACAGGTGTATTTTATACTGATAACAAGTTCAAACAGGTGCCATTAATACAGGTAACGAGTGGAGGACAGAGGAGCCTCTTAAAGAAGAAGTTACAGGTCTGTGAGATCCAGAAATCTTGCTTGTTTGTAGGGGACCAAATACTTATTTTCCACCATAATTTGCAAATAAATTCATTAAAAATCCTACAATGTGATTTTCTGGAGAAAAAAATCTCAATTTGTCTGTCATAGTTGACGTGTACCTATGATGAAAATTACAGGCCTCTCTCATCTTTAAGTGGGAGAACTTGCACAATTGGTGGCTGACTAAATACTTTTTCCCCCCACTGTGTATGGATATATATATATATATATATATACACACACACACACACACACACAGTGGGGAGAACAAGTATTTGATACACTGCCGATTTTGCAGGTTTTCCTACTTACAAAGCATGTAGAGGTCTGTAATTTTTATCATAGGTACACTTCAACTGTGAGACGGAATCTAAAACAAAAATCCAGAAAATCACATTGTATGATTTTTAAGTAATTAATTTGCATTTTATTGCATGACATAAGTATTTGATACATCAGAAAAGCTGAACTTTATATTTGGTACAGAAACCTTTGTTTGCAATTACAGAGATCATACGTTTCCTGTAGGTCTTGACCAGGTTTGCACACACTGCAGCAGGAATTTTGGCCCACTCCTCCATACAGACCTTCTCCAGATCCTTCAGGTTTCGGGGCTGTCGCTGGGCAATATGGACTTTCAGCTCCCTCCAAAGATTTTCTATTGGGTTCAGGTCTGGAGACTGGCTATTTTTGTCTCATCAGACCACATGACCTTCTCCCATTCCTCCTCTGGATCATCCAGATGGTCATTGGCAAACTTCAGACGGGCCTGGACATGCGCTGGCTTGAGCAGGGGGACCTTGCGTGCGCTGCAGGATTTTAATCCATGACGGCGTAGTGTGTCACTAATGGTTTTCTTTCAGACTGTGGTCCCAGCTCTCTTCAGGTCATTGACCAGGTCCTGCCGTGTAGTTCTGTGCTGATCCCTCACCTTCCTCATGATCATTGATGCCCCACAAGGTGAGATCTTGCATGGAGCCCCAGACCGAGTGGGATTGACCATCATCTTGAACTTCTTCAGTTTTCTAATAATTGCGCCAACAGTTGTTGCCTTCTCACCAAGCTGCTTGCCTATTGTCCTGTAGCCCATCCCAGCCTTGTGCAGCTCTACAATTTTATCCCTGATGTCCTTACACATCTCTCTGGTCTTGGCCATTGTGGAGAGGTTGGAGTCTGTTTGATTGAGTGTGTGGACAGGTGTATTTTATACAGGTAATGAGTTCAAACAGGTGCAGTTAATACAGGTAATGAGTGGAGAACAGGAGGGCTTCTTAAAGAAAAACTAACAGGTCTGTGAGAGCTGGAATTCTTACTGGTTGGTAGGTGATCAAATACTTATGTCATGCAATAAAATGCAAATGATTTACTTAAAAATCATACAATGTGATTTTCTGGATTTGTGTTTTAGATTCCGTCTCTCACAGTTGAAGTGTACCTATGATAAAAATTACAGACCTCTACATGCTTTGTAAGTAGGAAAACCTGCAAAATCGGCAGTGTATCAAATACTTGTTCTCCCCACTGTATATATACACATACAGCTGTGGAAAAAATTAAGAGACCACTGCAAATCTTTCTTAAATCAGCATCTCTACATGTATGACAGCCATTCCATTCCAGTGTCTGTTGAATTCCAACACAGGCACACCTCATTCTACTGAATTAGGTACTGATTATGTGATCACCTGAACCAAATCTTATTTAACGAGGAAAAGTATAAAAAACACAATAGGACCAGCTGGATGGCAAAAACAGTGCTAATAGTACCTCCAAAAGTAATATTAATCAAAAAATAACTATTGACCATGCCAAAAGAGTTGAAAAGGAACGTTTTGAGTGAGGAAAAGAAGGGGTCAATTTTGGCTTTACTGGCAGAGAGATACAGTGAGGGTCAGGTTGCTTCCATCCATCCAAAATTTCAAAGACGGCGGTTCATAAGAACAAGGTCAAGCAGCAGACATTCGGGACAACAAAGCTACAGACCGGCAGAGGGTGAAAACGATTCTCTACTGACCGGGATGACCGCCAACTCATTTGAATGTCACTCAACAACCGTAGGATGACATCAAGTGACCTACAAAAATAATGGCAGACGGCAGCTGGGGTGAAGTGCACAGTGAGAACGGTTCGAAACAGGCTCCGAGGGGCAGGGCTGAAGTCGTGCAATGCTAGAAAAAAGCCCTTCATCAATGAGAAGCAAAGAAGAGCCAGGCTGAGGTTTGCAAAAGACCATAAGGATTGGACTGTAGAGGACTGGAGTAAGGTCATCTTCTCTGATGAGTCCAATTTTCAGCTTTGCCCAACACCTGGTTGTCTAATGGTTAGACGGAGACCTGGAGAGGCCCACAAGCCACAGTGTCTCACACCCACTGTGAAATTTGGTGGAGGATCGGTGATGATCTGGGGGTGCTTCAGCAAGGCTGGAATCGGGCAGATTTGTCTTTGTGAAGGACGCATGAATCAAGCCATGTACAAGGTTGTCCTGGAAGAAAACTTGCTTCCTTTTGCTCTGACATTGTTCCCCAACTCTGAGGATTGGTTTTTCCAGCAGGACAATGCGCCATGCCACACAGCCAGGTCAATCAAGGTGTGGATGGAGGACCACCAGATCAAGACCCTGTCATGGCCAGCCCAATCTCCAGACCTGAACCCCATTGAAAACTTCTGGAACGTGATCAAGAGGAAGATGGATGGTCACAAGCCATCAAACAAAGCTGAGCTGCTTGAATTTTTGCGCCAGGAGTGGCATAAAGTCACCCAACATCAATGTGAAAGACTGGTGGAGAGCATGCCAAGACGCATGAAAGCTGTGATTTGAAAATCAGGGTTATTCCACCAAATATTGATTTCTGAACTCTTCCTTAGTTAAAACATTAGTATTGTGTTGTTTAAAAATGAACATGAACTTATTTTATTTGCATTATTTGAGGTCTGACAACACTGCGTCTTCTGTTATTTTGACCAGTTGTCATTTTCTGCAAATAAATGCTCTAAATGACTATTTGGGAGAAATGTTGTCAGTAGTTTATAGAATAAAACAAAAATGTTATTTTTACCCAAACACATACCTATAAATAGTAACACCAGAGAAACGGATAATTTTGCAGTGGTCTCTTACTTTTTTCCAGAGCTGTGTGTGTATATATATATATATATATATATCTATCACAGATGAGACAAATGTTCACCTGCCCCTTTTTAAGGGTGGGAGGTTACCGGGGTAGTGTGACTCAAGTCATGTTTGTGCCTGTGAGATTTTAGTCTGACTAGTAGAAGCGTTGTCTTCTCTTCCCTAGCAGTTGAAACTCAAAGATAGGAAAAACAGGGGCCTCCCGAGTGGCGCATCGGTCTAAGGCACTGCATCGCAGTGCTTGAGGCGTCACTACAGACCTGGGTTCGATCCCAGGCTGTGTCGCGACCGGGAGACCCATGAGGCGTCGCACAATTGGCCCAGCGTCGTCTGTGTTAGGGGAGGGTTTGTCCGACCGGCATGTCCTTGTCCCATCGCGCTCTAGTGACTCCTTGTGGCGGGCCGGGCGCATGCACACTGACTTTGGTCGGCAGTTTTACGGTGTGTCCTCCGACGCATTGGTGCGGCTGGTTTCCGGGTTAAGCGAGCAGTGTGTCAAAAAGCAGTGCGGCTTAGAAGGGTTGTGTTTTGGAGGACGCATGGCTCTCGACCTTCGCCTCTCCCGAGTCCGTACAGGAGTTGCAGCGATGGGACAAGAAATTGGGGAGAAAAAGGGGTAAAAAACTATAGATAAAATATAGATAAACAGCAATGTAAATAGCGAAGAAACACAAGGACAAAGTCTCACTTCAGTAGACTTTCGTTTCAAGTAAATTAGACCAACTTTTATGCCTGTGCGCAGGCTTCTAAAAATGAGTATTTCACTCAGCTCTTCACGTGCCCACAGCCCCCAGCCAGGCTGTGTTGCAGCGCAAGATGGAATAGGCTATGTAGGATTCGTAGTTCTTTGACTTTGTGCGATTTTAATTTACCAGCTGTGAAACAAAACGGCGGAAGTAAAAACAGCTACTGCAGCATTTATTTTACTATAAATGTGATCATACTTTACTATTTTTGTTCACAAATATGAGTGAAATGCTCTCACTGTGGAGCCCTGACCACCCGCAAACGTCAGTTGACCTTAGTTGGTCAGTCAGTTGACCTTAGTTGGTCAGTCAGTTGACCTTAGTTGGTCAGTCAGTTGACCTTAGTTGGTCAGTCAGTTGACCTTAGTTGGTCAGTCAGTTGACCTTAGTTGGTCAGTCAGTTGACCTTAGTTGGTCAGTCAGTTGACCTTAGTTGGTCAGTCAGTTGACCTTAGTTGGTCAGTCAGTTGACCTTAGGTTATTTACCGTGTGGAATTGCTGGCTGTGTGTGGTGGTTTTGCCTGGCAGGTTGGGTGTGTATGGTGGTCTTTTGTTTATCTGAGGATCCAGGGCTGTATGTATGTATGTATGTATGTATGTGTTCTGGCTTTGGTTCTGCTCAATCAGTCTGTGTTCTGTCTTCTCACCTGCTGCCTCTTACTGCCTTACCACCCTGCTTACCTCTGGTTCCCTTCTCATTCACTCACTCTGCATCTGTCTCTTCCTGTCCTCCCTATCTCCCTCTTCTTTTTCTCTCTTCGCTTCCCCCCCCCCTCCCCGTCGTGTTGTGTTCAGAGCCCTCTCTGGCTGCGAGGGAAAGGCGGGGGGGTGGGGGGAGAGGGGGCGGGCGAGAGAACGGGCGTCTCTCTCTCCACGGCGCTCCTCTCACCTCCCAGCGCTACCCCGGTGAGTAAGTGTGTATGTGTGCGGGGCTGCATCTTTGTCTGCATAATGTGTTTGATTTGTAGTTTTGTATGTAGGTGTTTTTGTTTGGTTTAGCTGTTTTTTTTCCTTGTGTATAGGTAGTTTTACTTTGCTGCGGATGCATGTGGTTCAGGACTTGAAACAAACTTTATGAAACACAGATGAGCCAGCTTTGTAATGTTTCTAAAACAATACATGTATTATTAGTAAGAAGTGATGAGGTAAATTGCTCAATGTTATTTCATTATTTGTGACCTACATTATTTTTACCGAAATACTGTATCACAGGTGAGACAAAATGTTCAACTGGTCAGGAGGTTACCGTGGCAATGAGGGCACTCGAGCTGCTCCAGGTGACGGTGTACCTGTGAGATAGAGAATCTGACTAGTAGCCGATGTGTCTTCACTAGCAGTTGAAGCAGACACATTGAATAAAACCTAGCTTGTGAACAAAACAATGTAATAGGCCCACTTTAGTAGACTTTCGAGTAAATTAAACCAACATTTATGCCTGTGCTCAGCGCTTATAAAATCAATCTTACTTCAGCACTTTAATCAGTGCGCACAGCGCCCCCACCAGGCAGTGTTGCTGCGTGTGAGGTGGCATATTATAGGATTCAAGTAGTTCTTTGTGTGATTAGCTACCAGCTATTTATTTTGCTATAAATGTGCTCATTCTTTACTTCTAACGCTATTCTTATTTGCAAATGCGGGTGAAATGCTTGCACTGTAGAGCCCTTACCACCTGCCAACGTGGCTGGTGAAATAGACATCTTACCCGCCAATGCCAACATTTTAGGCCCTGATGTGGTTATTTTAACATGTTCATATTTTAGTGTGGTTAATTCAATGCTTGTTTAGTCTATATGGTATGTTTGTGGTTATTTTAGTGTGTGACTGTGTGTAGCTTTCCATGCTGTGTTTGACTTGTCTTCCCTCCCCCTACAGCAGGTGCCTACTACCCGGCCCAGCCCCAGTACAGCCACTCACCCGCGGTCCAGACTGCGCCCGTCATGATAAGCCCCGCCCAGCCCCAGCAGCAGGCCCTGCCCCCTCAGCCGCCGCCGACGCCGACCCAACCACCGGCACCCAAGAGGGAGCGTGTAGCGGTACTGTACCACACACTGTTGCATTTCCACTGAGACTATACCCCCGGTGTTTGGCTTGAAGATGCAGACTTTTGAGTTTCCACCTATGAGGCTTAGCCCCAAACAAAGACCCTGACATGGGGTCAGACTGGGACTTTTCTGGGTGCATAGACATGATAAAGGTTAACTGTTAACATAACAATTGGGCCTGTCCTCATAAAAAGCAATTGTTCAGGGGATTCAGAAGTTGTTGATGCTGCTTTTCACAAGTCCTTAGTGTCAGCCTACACTGTTGAAAATACTATTTCTCTAATATAATACAAGGGTGTATATTAGGAGTGGAAAAGCCCTATAAAGGTCAAAGCGCAGCTGGTATACTATGACCTCGCTGCTGAGGTCAATGCAGTGTAGGAGTAGGTCGAGTATATCTAGCCCCTTACTGCTAAAACGGGGTCAGACACGGATATCTTCTCACCCCCCTCTTTATGGTCAAAGATAGAATTGGGGGATGGTAATCCAAGAAGGCAATTCCAACCGTGTGCTACAGATGGAGGAGATTGGACAGCGGGAAAGAAGTATAGATTAATTGAGACTGTAGGAGGGATGACAGGAGAAGAGAAAAGGGGACTTGCATTTATTTAGGCCTATTTAACCAGGGTTGTATTCATCATAGCTAGTCCCACCCAGTTTTGGTTCATTTTCTTCCGTTGGTGTCTAGTGAATACTGCCCAGGCTAGTTGATTTAAGAATAAATTCTTATTTATGGTGACGCCTGGCGAGTTATGGTTAATATGCTAATTTCAAGTAGTCTTTGACTGTTCAACTTCATCCTACTCCCCCCTTTCTCTCCCCTCCTCAGATCAGAATACGAGACCCCAACCAGGGGGGCCGTGATATCACAGAGGAGATCATGTCCGGGGGAAGGGCCACCTCCACCCCCCCATCACAGGTACGCATCACAACCCACTGGGGCCTGTTCAGGACAATATGACATTACAGAACATTCAGAAACATTGTTGTCCAATGATTAAAACTCTATTGCTGTTCACATCCTGAAACTTTGTGATTGGTATTTATCATATGAGGACATCAAATACATTTCTGCTTTTTTTCATAGTTTATCATGTAGAACAGCTATGGATCTCAGATGGATCAGTGTCAGCTCTATACATTCTAGTTCTATACATTCAACGCTAAGTGTTTCACATCACTCAATACATCCCCTGAATTCTCCACCTCCTTGGGATCATTCCCAGTGATGAGCTCACAATGTGAGTTTGGAAT
The DNA here is from genome assembly GCF_964263955.1 of Coregonus lavaretus. NCBI lineage: Eukaryota > Metazoa > Chordata > Actinopteri > Salmoniformes > Salmonidae > Coregonus > Coregonus lavaretus. The sequence continues at coordinate 30,178,078 of NC_140010.1, read as the reverse complement.
CTTGTGGCTTATAGATTCCACAGAGATGATGTCATAGAGGAGACCAGGAAGACTGGAATGGAAGCCAACTGTTCCAAAACGGTTCCATTCAGTTAGTTTACTTTTTGATTGTTGTGTCTTGTCTCCAACTCTCAACTCGACTGGTTTTGATCAAGGCAATAGGATATCATTAGAAAACACTGTACCACATATTTGTGTTTATAATTGTTATAAGCTAGTTTTGACGGTGCTCCTCGTTTTCTGCCACTAGTCCTCCACTACAGAGGGAGAAGGTCCTTCCCAGACCAACGGAGAAGTTACAAAGCCCGTCACCATGATGACGAGAACAGGTGAGCGTCCTCTCAGGTCTTGTGGTACTACAATGTCTTTACAGGCTGAGATTTGCCACATTACATAGAGAGTAGGACAACATGAATTAAACAATGAACTTGATCTTCAATGATTGATCGTAGTACGTAGTAGTTCCAAAATGGTTCTGAACTGATTTCGTTCTTAGTTGCAGATGAAAACACAGAACCCGCAGTTTTCAAAGCGATGGCTGCCGTGACACCGCCACCTGCATTGGCAACCCCAGAGGCAGCCACCGCCACCGTCACAGCGGAGGCGAAACAGGAAAAAGATAGCCAGGCTGCCCCGCCTACTGAACAGGTTGTCAGCCAATCGGCTGCCCCCACGGCTGCAGTGAGGGCCGAGGTGCCCATTCCACCAGGGGAAGAACAGGCCCCTGCCCCCTCCCTCTCCCCCCCGGCAGCTCCTACCTCCCCTCCCCCTGCAGAGGTACAGACTCCACCCCCCACCACCATCGCTCAGGTCAGCGACACGGTGGATGCTGGTGTGACCCCGGCAGTGAAGGCAGTGACTCCCGAAGCTCCTCCCAAAGAGGAAGAGCCTCCGGCCGCCCCAGCAGCCGTTGAGAAGCCTCCTACCCTGGTAGCGGAGAAAGAGGAGGTGGAGAAGAAAAAGGAGGAAGTAGTAGTGGTGGAGGAGAAGGTAGAGGTAAAGGAGGAGCCTGCGCTTACCACCAAGCTAGAGATAGTGGCGCCTGTTACGGTGGCGGTCGCTAAAGAAGACACTAAACCCACTCCACGACCTGTGACCCCCGTCGCCAAGGCAACGATCAAACACTCCGCCCCGGCCGTGAAGCCCGTGGTGTCTGTGGAAGCTCCCACTAAAACTGAGAGCGTGGTCGAGCCGACATCGCCGAAACAGGAAGCAGCTGCTGCTGTGACAGTGCCCGTGTCTGCCCCCGTTCCCGCCGCCACTCCCTCTGTCCCGGAGGCGGAGCCCGCCATGGCCCAGAAGAGCGAGGAGCAGCCGCCCCTGTCCAACGGCCTCCCCCAGGACTACCCCGACGAGGTAGACGCCCCCGTGCCCGCACCAGAGCGCATTGCTACGCCCAACACCGAGCCTGCCGCTCCCCCACCTCAGGAAACTGCTACCCCTGTGGCTGCTACCGTGGCAGAGGAGAAGAAAGAGGAGGGGGAGAAGGAGGAGAAAGAGGAGGATGCAGCTCCAGTGCCCTCAGCCAGCAGCCCTTCAGAGGACACGTCTATGCAAGGTGAGAGGGTTTTTACTGGTCCGGTCACTTGGTCAGGAAATAGTATGTGCACCAAGGTTTTGGTTTGGCTGGGGCAGATGGGTTCTGGAGGGTGTGGCTTCAGGTTTTGATGTAACGCTCCTCTCTTCTAGCTGCTGTGTCTGTGCCAAAGAAGAAGAGGAACATGAAGGAGCTGAACAAGAAGGAAGCCATCGGAGACATGCTGGATGCCTTCAAAGAGGTGTGTGTATCTACTTGTGTGTCTGCGTGCATAGAACAGAGCGGCCTTCTAAAGTCATGAGCTATTCTAAACAGTTGTCCATGACCACTTCAAGTTGCACCATTAGTAAACCTTGAAAACATGTGTAAAATTGTTACTCACAGCACTGCATGGTATCTGCAGCCAGCCGCTACTCCGGTTGGACTGTTCATTAGTCAGTGCAAGAGCAACTCGGCATATGGCATCGTTGGTCTCCAGGCCTCTTTGTGCCTGGAGTCCTGGTATATCTGTCGAGACAAACATTTCACTTCCCAGCAAGTTTTCATGAAATTTCTGGTATGAAAATTTGTGTTCTCTTACAAAAAAAATATAAGAAGAAAAGATTGTCACCGCAAATCCTGAAAGCATGTAGTGGTCTAAACTTCATTCTACTTCTTCTTACACCTCCAATCGTCCTGTCCCTTCTCCCCTCTCTCTCGTCCATACAGGAGAAGGAGGCGGCGGCTGCCCCCGAGCCCTCGTCCACTCCGGCGGAGCCCAGCCCTGTGGCCCCTCCCCCTTTGGCGACCGCCGATGCGCCAGATGAGACATGGGAGGAGAAGGAGGACAAGCAGAATGCCGACACGCCCCCGCTCAAACCGGGCGACCTAAAGTACCAGTACAAAGGAGGTAGGTGGCCCCCTAGAAATAAAGGTCTGTAGGTGACCCAATTCATTTATTATCTTTGTTGACACCGGCTATTTCCTGTTATGTGAAATGTCTCATTATCGTTGAAATGTGCAGTGAACGGTTTGTCTGTTTCTTTGTCGAAGACCCCCATTATGCATGTGTATGGCCAGCATTATCCCTCCCGAAATGCATGTCTCTTCAAGAGTAGCCTGATAGATTTGGTTGGATGTGTTCCAATAACGGTTAAGCAGTATAAAGAGACCTTCATCGCCAATTCAACCATTCAAACTCTCCCACTCCTCCACCCTTTCCTCCCAACAGAGCAATGGAAGCCTATTGACCCGGAGGATAAGAAGAGGTACGACAGAGTGTTCCTGCTGGGCTTCCAGTTCATTAGTGCCAGCATGAACAAGCCCGAGGGCCTACCTCTCATCAGCGATGTGGTGCTGGATAAGGTAAACTATACCATAGAAGAAGAAAAAAACCATGGTGATTTTTATAGGCATCCCGTTAGAAATGTATTATTCACAACAAAGTAAAATGAAGTAAAAGCGATTATGCTCTAGTGATGATTTTTTTTTGTGTGGATTTTAACACTTATCCCATAGCTCATTCATGTGCTTTTCTAGTCTGTCCATATGTTAATTTCAATGTCAAATTCATAGGTTCTTAATTCTCTCCTCCTCTGTGTAGGCCAATAAGACCCCCATGCGCCCAGCGGAGCCGGGTCGCAACATGATGAACGCCGGGCCAGACTTCACCCCCGCCTTCATGGGTAACCTGGGCAGACAGTCCACTGGAGGAGGTGGGGGAGGGGGACCACGGGGTCCTGGAAGGGACCATATGGGAGTGAGTATGGTAGTGTGTGTTGGGCGTGTGGGTCAGTGTATAGAGGACACTATATATATCAAAATAATTAGGGGGTAGATCATCTTTAATATGCAGATAGATTGTGGCTTCCATCAATGTAATTGTCTGCATCATTTCCAATCCCCATATATATATTTTCTTAGTAAATATAGATATTATTTTAAATATACACTATATATACAGAAGTATGTGGACACCCCTTCAAATTAGTGGATTCGGCTATTTCAGCCACACCCGTTGCTGACAAGTGTATAAAATCAAGCACACAGCCATGCAATCTCCATAGACAAACATTGGCAGTAGAATGGTCTTACTGAAGAGCTCAGTGACTTTCAACATGGCACCGTCATAGGATGCCACCTTTCCAACAAGTCAGTTCATAAAATGTCTGCCCTGCTAGAGCTGCCCCGGTCAACAACTGCTCAGCCGCAAAGTGGTAGGCCACACAAGCTCACAGAACAGGACTGCGAGTGCTGAAGCGTGTAGCGTGTAAAAATAGCCTGTCGTCAGTTGCAACACTCACTACCGAGTTCCAAACTGCCTCTGAAGCAATGTCAGTACAAGAAGTGTTTGTCGGAAGCTTCATAAAAATGGTTTTCCATGGCGGAGCAGCCGCACACAAGCCTATGATCACCATGCGCAATGCCAAGCTTCGACTGGAGTGGTGTAAAGCTCACCGCCATTGGACTCTGGAGCAGTGGAAACGCGTTCTCTGGAGTGATGAATCACGCTTCACCATCTGGCACTCCGATGGATGAATCTGGGTTTAATTAATGCTCATGGTTTTGGTATGAGATGTTCGACAAGCAGGTGTCCACATACTTTTGGTCATTTCTTTTTTTAAATATACTGAACTAAAATATAAACGCAACATGTAAAGTGTTGCTCCCATGTTTCATGAGCTGAAATAAGACACTAGAAATATTCCGTAAGCACAAAAAGCTTATTTCTCTCAAATGTGTTTACATCCCTTTTTAGTGAGCATTTCTCCTTTGCCAAGATAATCCATCCACCTGACAGGTGTGATATATCAAGAAGCTGATTAAACAGCATGATCATTACACAGGTGCACCTTGTGCTGGGGACAATAAAAGGCCACTCTAAAATGTGCAGTTTTGTCACACAACACAATGCCACAGATGTCTCCAATTTTGAGGGAGCGTGCAATTGGCATGCTGACTGCAGGAATGTCCACCAGAGCTGTTGCCAGAATTTGAGAGATCCATTTTTTGTGCGTATGGAAAGTTTCCATTATTTCACCTCTTGAAACATGGGACGAACACTTTTACATGTTGCGTTTTATATTTTTCTATAACTTTCTATAAACATTTATTGTAGTGAGATCATTTATTTCTTTCGGGATATGAATACTGAATATGTCCACTTCACGATTGGACCATTTTATTGGTATTCTTTAGCGATCCAATACATAATATAGTGCGCTCATAATTCGGTTTTAATCCAGAGGTTAGAAAAAGTATCTAGATCCTCTGAGTCTGTGCAGGGATCCAAATTGTGGATTTAAAGAGAACATGAATCGTCAGCGTACAATGACAAGTTTTGTTTTTAATAGCTAACATTTTGATGGCCATAATAAATAGATATGCCGATAGTGGATAACCTTGTTTTACTCCTTTTGACAATTTAATACTTTCTGAAAAGTAACCATTATTTACTATTTTACACCTGGGGCTACTATAAATACAGTTGAAGTCAGTAGTTCACATACACCTTAGCCAAATGCATTTAAACTCAGTTTTTCACAATTCCTGACATTTAATCCTAGTAAAAATTCCCTGTTTTAGGTCAGTTAGGATCACCACTTTATTTTAAGAATGTGAAATGTCAGAATAATAGTAGAGTGATTTATTTCAGCTTTTATTTATTTCATCGCATTCCCAGTGGGTCAGAAGTTTACATACACTCAATTAGTATTTGGTAGCATTGCCTCCTTAAGCCATTTTGCCACAACTTTGAAACTATGCTTGGGGTCATTGTCCATTTGGGAGACCCATTTGCGACCAAGCTTTAACTTCCTGACTGATGTCTTGATGTTGCTTCAATATATCCACATCATTTTCCTTCCTCATAATGCCATCTATTTTGTGAAGTGCACCAGTCCCTCCTGCAGCAAAGCACCCACACAGCATGATGCTGCCACCCCCGTGCTTCACGTTTGGGATGGTGTCCTTCAGCTTGCAGTCAACCCCCTTTTTCCTCCAAACATAACGATGGTCATTATGGCCAAACAGTTCTATTTTTGTTTCATCAGACCAGAGGACATTTCTCCAAAAAGTACGATCTTTGTCCCCATGTGCAGTTGCAAACTGTAGTCTGTCTTTTTTAATGGCGGTTTTGGAGCAGTGGCTTCTTCCTTGCTGAGCGGCCTTTCAGGTCATGTCGATGTAGGACTCGTTTTACTGTGGATATAGATACTTTTGTACCTGTTTCCTCCAGCATCTTCACAAGGTCCTTTGCTGTTGTTCTGGGATTTATTTGCACTTTTCGCACCAAAGTACGTTCATCTCTAGGAGACAGAACGCGTCTCCTTCCTGAGCGGTATGACGGCTGCGTGGTTCCATGGTGTTTATACTTGCGTACTATTGTTTGTACAGATGAACGTGGTACCTTCAGCCGTTTGGAAATGGCTCCCAAGGATGAACCAGACTTGTGGAGGTCTACACATTTTTTTCTGAGGTCTTGGCTGATTTATTTTGATTTTCCCATGATGTCAAGCAAAGAGGCACTGAGTTTGAAGGTAGGCCTTGAAATACAGGTACACCTCCAATTGACTCGTATGATGTCAATTAGCCTATCAGAAGCTTCTAAAGCCATGACATCATTTTCTGGAATTTCCCAAGCTGTTTAAAGGCACAGTCAACTTAGTGTATGTAAACTTCTGACCCACTGGAATTGTGATACAGGGAATTATAAGTGAAATAAACTGTCTGTAAACAATTGTTGGAAACATTACTTGTGTCATGCACAAAGTAGATGTCCTAACCAACTTGCCTAAACTATATTTTGTTAACCAGAAATTTGTGGAATGGTTGAAAAACAAGTTTGAATGACTCCAAACTAAGTGTATGTAAACTTCCGATTTCAACTGTAACTAACCCATTGTATAAGAGATTCGCCAAAATGAAAATGAACCAGGCATTTATATATAAATTCCAGTCCTACTTTATCAAAGGCCTTTTAAAAGTCAGCTATGAATACCAGGCCTGGTTTCCAAGGTCTTTCATAGTGTTCTATTGTTTCCCGTACTTCACTTCTCCAATGTATTGTCCATGTAAACAACATGTCTGATTTACGATGAATAATATCCCACAATATCTTTTTAATTCTATGCATTTTGCTAGGATTTTGGCATCACGACACTGAAGTGTAAGGGGTCTCCAGTTTTCTTTAGGTGGACTGGATCTTTATATTTACCACCTGGGTCCTGTTTCAGTAATAGTGAAATTAGACCACCTTGCTGAGTATCTGATAGTCTACACATCTTTGCTAAAACGGGTTATATCCATCCAGAGTCCTCTATCTAACTCTATGGTCAGTGCATAGAGATCCTATAATTCAAGACTAGTTGGACAATGTTTTGGGTCACGTTAATAGGATGACAATGTCCATTATTGTGTTCTATGTATTTGGCAGTATTTGTTGAAATTGTGGGCTGTTTTCTCGTGTCTCTTGGAAAGCATTAGTTATAGTTCAAAGTATGTCATAGTACATCACTCTCCAAATGATAGAAATCAATAATTTATTGTCACATGTTGCTTGAAAACCAATGATTTAATTGGTCATCAACCAGTGATTTATTGTGAGCATTTAAAGATGACCATTGACTAGGGTTATAATACTGCCAATGAGTGGAACTGGTGCTGCTCTCTACATTGTTTATGTCTAAAGCTGGGCTCAAGTCGTCAATGATTGACAGCCCAGTGTGTTTGTAGAGTTCATAGACCTCATTTCCCTCTATCACCTCTACACCCACACCTCTCTTGCTCCCCCCCCCCCTCTCTCCATCCCTCCTCCCCTCAGCCCCCCGGACCCCGGCGCTCCCAGCAGGGCCAGCGCAAGGAGCCCCGCAAGATCATCACCATCTCCTCATCGCTAGGTGGCGACGTGGAGCTCAACAAGGCGGAGAAAGCCTGGAAGCCCACGGTAAAGATGGCGGGGACACAGGGCCGCGGGGCCGCCCCAGAGGAGGAGAGCGACGACCCCGAGCAGGCCAAGACCCAGGAGCTGTTCAAGAGGGTCCGCTCCATCCTCAACAAGCTGACCCCTCAGATGTTCCAGCAGCTGATGAAGCAGGTCACAGAGCTGACCATCGACACGGAGGAGAGGCTGAAGGGAGTGATCGACCTGATCTTTGAGAAGGCCATCTCTGAGCCCAACTTCTCTGTGGCCTACGCTAACATGTGCCGCTGCCTTATGGGGGTGAGTGACGTGACTGACGTTGTTTGGCCGTTTTGTGTTAGACTTTTTTCTTTCATTCTCTCTGCCTCTACTTTGAGCCATGTGTTTGGACCACTGCAGTAGGGATGTAACCAGTCACCGGTACGCATTGGTCCCCGATTCAAATGTTGAAGATACAAGTGCATCAGTCCGGGCACCCCAAGCCGATCCAAATGCATCAGTCAGAAAATCGATTGAACCGTTACGAATCGCCACAATTTATTTTTGCTCATATTACATTCTGCATTCTGAAAAAAAATCATATTTTATGACAACTTAGTTGTGCTGTTCATTGGCTATGTCATAGCAAATGTTGTAAACGATAAATATTGACACAAACGCTTACTGTGCAAAAATGACAAGGTGATGGTGATTTCAGAACTGAAATGGGTGGGGGAAAAACAGGCTACATTGCCCACCCTGCCGCCCGGCCCTAGTCCTATAGTGTCTGTGGGGTGGTAGATGCCTAGTCTCCCTTATGGCTCAGATCAGTTGACTACATAGTATATACACCATAGACGTACATAATTTACTTACACACACACAGAAGTCAGCTCAGACAGATCCAGTCGAGAGGCACAGCTCATGAACTCCATCAGCAGCAGATTATGGAGAATGTATGTCTTTATGCAACAAATGGACATTCATACACTGCAGTATAGTGATGGAATTGACGAACTCGAGGAGCCCTCTTTCGTTCCTTTTCTCCCTCTGTTTTGATTGTCTTCATCCATTTGTTTGAGTATGCTTTTTCTAAGCCAGTCCCCTACTGAACATAAACGAAACAGACCTTGAACTAAACATATCTTGTTCCTTGTTTCCTTTCCTTGTGTCCTCCCAGTTGAAAGTGCCCACCACAGACAAGCCGGGAGTGACTGTGAACTTTCGTAAGCTTCTGCTGAACCGCTGTCAGAAGGAGTTTGAGAAGGACCAGGACGATGACGTGATCTTTGAGGCCAAACAGAAGGAGATGGAGGCCGCCAAAGAGGTACGACTTAACTTCCTGTTTACACAACCTCATAACAGATGCATTCTGTTATATTCATATCCAACCCTTGTTCATATTGCCAATGTCACAAGATTGGTCTGCGATATCCTCATAAAATCTAAATCCATCTATTTGGCTATTCATTTGACTAGGATTTGCTATTTTTCGCTTTAGATGAGGTCTATGTCTGAACTAGCAAAGAGAGAAAATGGTGAACCAATCACATTCTGTTCTGTCCCTAACCATCAAAGAGCAGGCGCATTTTGGACAATAAAGCTTTCTTAACTTTCAAATAACCTTTTTGACCTTACGTCTCCCAGGAGGATAAAGCCGGTCTGAAGGCGGAGCTGGAGGAGGCCAAGGACAAGGCACGGCGGCGGTCGCTGGGCAACATCAAGTTCATCGGCGAGCTGTTCAAGCTGAAGATGCTGACGGAGGCTATCATGCACGACTGCATCGTCAAGCTGCTGAAGAACCACGATGAGGAGTCGCTAGAGTGCCTCTGTAGACTGCTGTCCACCATCGGCAAGGACCTGGACTTTGAGAAGGCCAAGGTATGCAGAGAGAGAGATGCCACACACACACACACAAAGGCATGTGCACACACTAATGCACAGGGACACACACACACACACACACACACACAGGCACTCACTCAGTACCGACAAAAAAACACACACTTAGTGATACCTGACATATTTACTCTGCAGAAACACACCAGTCTGAGTGTCCCTCTGCTTGTCCCCACAGCCCCGTATGGACCAGTACTTTGCCCAGATGGACAAGATCATCAAGGAGAAGAAGACCTCGTCTAGGATCCGCTTCATGCTGCAGGACGTCATCGACCTCAGACGGGTACCTCCATCCCTCTCTATACAATCTTCTCTCCTCCTTTCTCGTTCTGTTTCTACAAATGTCTCTCTTCCTCCCTCCATCTTTCTGTGTCTTCCTCTCTTTCTCTCTGTCTGTCCTTCACTCCATCCCCCCCCCCCCCCCCTCTCTCCTCTTTAGCTCTCTTTCGCTTCTTCTTTCATCTCTATTTGTGTTCTCTGCAATAGTATCATTACGATCATGGCGTCACGGTAATAACCATACTGTAATTCACCGTATGGCTCTAAAGCCTCTGCTAAGACTTTAAAAGAGTACTCCCTCTCTCCCTCCCCCAGAGTGGCTGGGTGCCCAGGCGAGGGGAGCAAGGCCCTAAGACCATAGACCAGATCCACAAGGACGCTGAGCTGGAGGAACAAATGCAGCTGGTCAAGGTCCAGCAGCAGCTTATGTCAAGGAATGACGGTGGAGGTGGAGGAGGAGGACGAGGAGGTGGAGGAGGAAGAGACGGGAGGGGGGGAGACCGAGACAGAGGAGGAAGGGATCAGGGGGGCCGTGGGGTCCAGCACGGGGGCCAGGGGGGCAGGGGCAGCCAGCCCCAGGATGAAGGCTGGAACACAGTGCCCATCTCCACCAAGAACAGACCCATCGATACCAGCCGGCTCAGCAAGATCACCAAGGTGAAGGGAGAGTTAATAAAATAAAATAAAGTTTACAACTAATAAAGGAATGTGTTTTTACTACTAAACCAACACGAATGGGGTTCTTAATTATGAGTGGTAATGTAAACAATAGCGTATTTATTGTATTTTTGTGACTCATAAGGATGCTTTTTGCAATAGCATGACCAGATGAAGAGTTGTCAGGGATTTTACTTGCGTCACTTTATTAGTAGCCATTTTTCATCAATTGTTTTACCAAGTCGAGTCCCCATTGAGATGGATATAATTCTGTTATCACCTCTGCTCTTAACCTTTGACCTCCCCCCGCACTAGCCTGGTGCCCTGGACTTCAACAACCAGCTCCTTGCGCCCCAGCTCGGGGGTAAGGGCATGTGGGGCAGCTGGGGCAAGGGCAGTAGTGGAGGCACCACAGGAGCCAAGCCTGCCGCCGGAGCTGAACCAGGTAGGGGCACATACGGACGTTCAAACACACGGCAACCTGAACAAGGAGTCGGGTAGAAGCCTACTTCATACAAACCTCATACTCATACCGACATCCCTCACACAAGGGCAAAAACCCAACAAATGTGTCACACTGTACTATACACACTTAACACACACGCATGCACACTTACATACAGTACCAGTCAAAAGTTTGGACACACCTACTCATTCCAGGGTTTTTCTTTATTTTTACTATTTTCTACATTGTAGAATAATAGTGAAGACTATCAAAACTATGAAATAACACATATGGAATCATGTAGTAAACAAAAAAGTGTTAAACAAATCAAAATATATTTTATATTTGAGATTCTTCAAATAGCCACCCTTTGTCTTGATGACAGCTTTTCATACTCTTGGCATTCTCTCAACCAGCTTCATGAGGTAGTCACCTGGAATGCATTTAAATTACCAAGTCCATATTATGGCAAAAACAGCTCAAATAAGCAAAGAGAAACGACAGTCCATCATTACTTTAAGACATGAAGGTCAGTCAATCCGGAAAATTAAAAACGTTGAAAGTTTCTTCAAGTGCAGTTTCAAAAACCATCAAGCACTATGATGAAACTGGCTCTCATGAGGACCCAAATAAATACTTCACAGAGTTCAAGTAACAGACACATCTCAACATCAACTGTTCAGAGGGGACTGTGTGAATCAGGCCTTCATGGTCCAATTGCTGCAAAGAAACCACTACTAAAGGACACCAATAAGAAGAAGAGACCTGCTTGGTCCAAGAAACACGAGCAATGGACATTTGACCGGTGGAAATGTGTCCTTTGGTCTGGAGTCCAAATTGGACATTTTTGGTTCCAACCGCCGTGTCTTTGTGAGACGCGGTGTGGGTGAATGGATGATCTCTACATGTGTAGTTCCCACCGTAAAGCATGGAGGAGAAGGTGTTATGGTGTGGGGGTGCTTTGCTGGTGAAACTGTCTGTGATTTATTTAGAATTCAAGGCACGCTTAACCAGTATGGCTACCACAGCATTCTGCAGTGACACGCCATTCCATCTGGTTTGGGCTTAGTGGGAGTATCATTTGTTTTTCAACAGGACAATGACCCAACACACTTCCAGGCTATGTAAGGGCTATTTTACCAAGAAGGAGAGTGATGGAGTGCTGCATCAGATGACCTGGCCTCCACAATCCCCAGACCTCAACCCAATTGAGATGGTTTGGGATGAGTCGGACGGCAGAGTGGAGGAAAAGCAGCTAACAAGTGCTCAGCATATGTAGGAACTCCTTTAAGACTGTTGGAAAAGCATTCCAGGTGAAGCTGGTTGAGAGAATGCCAAGAGTGTGCAAAGCTGTCATCAAGGCAAAGGGTGGCTATTTGAAGAATCTCAAATACAAAATATTTGGTTACTACATGATACCGTATGTGTTATTTCATAGTTTTGATGTCTTCACTATTATTCTACAATGTAGAAAATAGTAAAAATAAAGAAAAACCCTTGAATGAGTAGGTGTCCAAACTTTTGACTGGTACTGTATACACACTTGGAATTTGTGTAATATGCGTGTATTGTCTCTCTCTCTTGCTCATTCCTTCTTTCCTTTGTTCTCTAGCAGTGGAGACTGGCCGTCCGGCCACCGGCAACCGCTTCTCTGCCCTGCAGCAGTCTGCTCCACCAGCATCCTCCTCAGACGCTGACCGCAGGGTACCCCAGAGGTCAGTACGGCTCTTCCTTCCTGATCTTTCTCTCTGCCCCCTGACTCTCGCTTATACGTGTCTATTTTCTACCCCTTCTTTCCCCCCTCTCTCCCATCTCTTCTTTCCCTCCTCCCTCTCCTCTCTCTCTCCAACATCTCTCTCCTTCTCCGTAGGTCCAGCTCCAGTCGTGACCGCGGCGGGGACCGGGACCGCTTTGAGAGGCGCGACAGCAGTCGCGACGAGCGCGGCAGCAGTCGGGATGCCCGCCCGCCTGTCACCAAGCGCAGCTTCAGCCGCGAGACAGAGGAGCGTAGGAGCGATAGTCGCACCCCTATGGAACCCCCCGTCCGGCGCGTAGCCAGCATGTCTGACGACCGGGACAGAGGCAGCCGAGACCGAGGAGGCAGCGGTAGCCGGGACAGGGCTCCTAGCAAGGAGAATGTTGGTAAGAGACTATAGACACACACTGGATACACGTACACCCACCTTAGTGTATAATGCGTTTTTATGTTTAATAGTGTGTGAAACTGTATAACGTTGTGTTGTGTCTGTACAGTGAAGCGTGAGACAGACCCCACCCTTCCTCCTGCTGCTCCGGCCAAACCGGCCATGACAGAGGAGGAGCTGGACAAGAAGTCCAACGCCATCATCGAGGAGTACCTCCACCTCAACGACATGAAGGTACACACAGGCCACATCAACAACATGAAGACGCACACAAACACACACACCATCAGTTTCGTGTCAATGACAAAGGTGTACACACACACACACACACAATCGGAGGCCATAGCAAAGCTAACTGCTGTAATACTAAACCCCTTTCCTTCCCCGTCCGGCCCTGTAGGAGGCGCTGCAGTGTGTAGTGGAGCTGAACAGTGCCCCGCTGCTCTTTGTGTTTGTGCGGAACGGCCTGGAGAATACTCTGGAGCGCAGCGCCATCGCCAGGGAACGGATGGGCCTGCTGCTGCACCAGCTCCTCAAGGCTGGCACCCTGCCCACAACAGAGTACTACAAGGGGTAAGAAGCAGAGAGCGAGTGTAGTACTGCACTAAAGACCAGGTTGTGTGTTTTGAGGAGGAAGCATGCAATCCTGTCTACGGAGCCCAAAAGTAGTGTGTGCTTGTTAAAGAGAACCATCTCTCAAAGGGTTAAAATGTGTGTTCATGTGTTCGCCCATATGTCAGACTGTTGGAAAATAGTCCACACAAGATAGTTCTCCAAATTATTAGTTTTCCTTGTTTTAGTGTGTTTACTTGGTTATGTTTAATCATAGGCTCCAGGAGATCCTGGAGTTGGCTGAGGACATGGCCATAGACATCCCCCACATCTGGCAATACCTGGCTGAGCTCATCACACCCATGCTCCACGAGGGAGGCATCCCCATGGGACAGCTCTTTAGGTGAGGCCCAGGCTTTATAGACCGCGTCGGCCCCAACTCTGGAGGTCACTGGCCTATAACAGCGTTGATGCCAGAAAGGCTTTGACTGATGCTTCACTTATGGATGAATAGTGAAGAAGTGATCGGCAAAAATATACAATTTGAGACTGATGTAATGAATGAGAAATTTAAAGGAACGCTCAATAACCTTTCCTACTGTATGTGTGTTTACAGGGAGATCGCCAAGCCCCTGATTCCCCTGGGTAAGGCTGGTGTGCTGCTGGTGCAGATCCTCAACTTACTCTGCAAAGGAATGGTAAGTGTCTCTGTGCACGCAGCTCTGTGGGGTTTGTGTATGTCCATACAATATTTATGTTGGACTTGTGAGTGTGTGTGTGTAAATGAATTGTGTGTTATTTGTTTTATATTTTCAGACCCATAAGAAGGTGGGCGGTCTGTGGACTGAAGCAGAGCTCAACTGGAGAGACTTCCTGCCAGAGGATGAGGACGTCAATAAGTTTGTGACTGAACAGGTCAGTGGGGGAGAAGGGGTTAAACACTTTTTAGTTAGGACCACTCAATCTGAATGCCATTTAAGATTGGTGGACTGAACATGCGACTGCCCTTCATAAATGAGAGGGTGATTTTATTTTTTGGGTTAAGAAAATATGGGTTTACTGTCTCGTTCTATTGCTGTGTTTAGCAACAAAACCCATCCGTGCACAACTTTGGGGAAAACCAGAACTTGTTGGCTTAGAATCAAAGGATTATTGACAACATGTAAACTATATGTTGTCTCCAAATGTTTATTGAAAACAGAAAAAAGATTGCACAATAAGCACTTGTTGACTCAAATTGCATTGTTGCAGTTGTTGGTTAGCTAGCAAATGTTTGCCATATTAGCGTAGACATAAGTCAAAACCCCTGAAAACAATACATGATATCAAGAACAAGATATAACTAACTGAAACAAGCCACCTATGATTCACCACATGGCAGCTTCTTTTCCTTGTTGATGGCTATCTGACCATTCAGAATCATAACATTCTGCCTCTGTGTCGCACGCGCATAATTTCGTGACGTTGTCAGGCAACCCATATGAGCGTGTGTTCCATAGTTTTCCTAACGTAATTCTATGGTGTGTTCTCGCTTTCCAGAAAATTGAGTTTACCCTGGGGGAGGAGTCAGAGGAGACCAATCAGAAGAAGCCCATGGGTGGAGAGGAGCTCAGCAAACAGCTGGACAGACTGATCCAGGACAAGGCTAACAACCAGCGTGTCAGAGACTGGGTGGAGGTATGTTCCCGTGTGTGTGATGTGCGTGCGTATGCGACTTTGTATCAGCAAGGTCAATTGAATGTTTAAACATTCCATGCTATCCTCATCTAACTCTTTGGAAAGCTTTGGTAACTATTTGCCCTCTCATTTACAGGCCAACCTGGACGAACAGCAGGCGGCTGCCAACCAGTTTGTGCGCGCTCTGATGACCTCCATTTGCCAGTCAGCCGTTATATGTGAGTACCGCAAAGCCCATATATCTGGCCCTTCTGTTTGCATACCTTTAAAGATGCTTCCAACCTCCTTTGTTGGCATGCATGCTGTTGCCCTGTACATCGCATGTGAGTTATGGAGAGAAGCCAAGTCCAGTGCTATGTTTTCGGTGCCAGAATGTTCCTGACTTCTGGTTCTATCCTCAATCGCTGGTACATTCTGATATCTCTGTCTGATTGGCAATGGGGGCATCAAGTTGGGTGTAGAAGGAGTGTTGGTAGTTTGGTGATACTCTAGGTTAATGGTTTTGGGTTAACATTCCTATGAATAGGGTTGACTGGTTGGAGACTGTACATTTGTAATATGCATCCATCCTTTCCCCCTCTCTCTCTGTCTTCACTCACTCGAATGCTCTCTCTCCTTCCCTCCCTTCGTCCAGGTGAGAACCCATACAAGGTGGACGTGGAGCAGATTACCCAGAGGGCCAAGCTGCTGCAGCGGTACCTGAGTGACGAGCAGAAGGAGCTGCAGGCCCTGTACGCCCTCCAGGCCCTCATGGTGCACATGGAGCAACCAGCCAGTGAGTACAGCGCAGTACTGTAGTGTGTGTGTGTGTGTGTGTGTGACGCCTCAGTTCTGTGAAGGTGTGTGTATGATTGTGGATAGCGAGGCTAGAGTCACGCCTTTACAATGTCATTGTTCTGGTGTGCTAGAGTGCTCGCAGAGTCTACATCTTTGCCTATTCATTGGCCGTAGTCTCTTGTGGCCCAGCTAATCACCAGCTCAGATACAGAACCTCCATTTTGATTATAATTTTTTTTTTTGTCGTGAACATCCACGTCACTACAGTTGCTTCCCATTCTGTGTAGATTTTGTGATTGTCGTTCACATTCTGCCCCACTGGCTTTGTCTCCTGTCTCGCAAAAAAAAAAAGGATTGTGTAAAATGAGCTTTGGTTGTTTGTGTGAATTAAAAAGGGTGCGGAGGGAGTATGTATTTATCCACATTTCTCTCGTATCAGATGGTGTTGTGGCTAGATTCATAGTTCATGAATCATGATTATGAATGTGTAGCTTAACCACCCTCTCTGCCTGTGGCATCCTCCCTCCACCAGATCTGCTGCGGATGTTCTTTGACGCGCTGTACGACGAGGACGTGATCAAAGAGGAGGCCTTCTACAAGTGGGAGTCCAGCAAAGACCCTGCCGAGCAGACTGGCAAGGGCGTGGCCCTGAAGTCGGTCACCGCCTTCTTCACCTGGCTCCGCGAGGCCGAAGAGGAGTCCGACAAGGACTAAATGGCCTCTCTAAAACTATCACCGCCCTCTATTGCCAGGGAGGGGTATTGCAAGGGGCGTCGAGGAGAGAATTGGACTATATGGCCCTTTTTAATGTGGCGGACTGATACCGATCCTCAACGAGGCTATTGAGAGAGGGACCTGACATGCAATCACTTTCTCTCTCTCTCTCTCTCACTCTCTCTTTCTCCCTCCCTCATTCTTATTTTCCCTCTTTTGTGATGGCGAGTGTCCGCCGAAAAATGAAATAAATGATTCAGCCGGATTTTGCTTGTGTAAACGCGTGGAATAACTACTACGGTCATTGCGTAAAAAACCCCTTTGACTTCTTGTTCTTGAGAAAACAATAACAAACCAACAAGCTGCTCTTTGTGGTTGTAGACAAAATTATATTATGCAACATACTATATGACACGCAAATGCATAGAGACAATGGTAGAGGTGTCATGTAGCATGTTTTTCCCCAGGAGTGGGGTATCATGCCATGCGTGTGACGTCCGATCGAACACAGCGCTCTTATGTCTTCTATCTCTTTTTTGTTGTTGTTGTGCAGCATGGTTGACGTGTCTCTCTATTAATGATGATGTACAATGAGGGAAACAAGATGCAGACGAGGTATGTTTGCTGATCAGCTGACATCAAGCGTATGTTGCCGACTGTATGGAGACGCTGAATGGCTTTCTGAGCGACGGTTCTTTTCCTTTTTTCACTTCCTGTTTACCGCAGTACTGGGACTTGTGAGGGAAGAGAAACAAAATGGGGGATGGATTGTGACCTTTGACCGTTAGCCTCTGACCTTTGCTGTGGGGGGGGGGGGTCTTCTATATGCTTCCTTAAAGCCTACCTTTCACTTCCTCTCCCAGTAGTCATCCTGACTGAGATTCTGCATCTTTTACCTCTCCTGTACTTACATGGACTGTTGGGTGCGTTTTCTTTCGACCCATGTCGAATGAGAAAATAAACCCCATAACTAGAGGACTCTTAATGACAAAATCACCATTAAAACTTGAAACCTACAGAAATCAACTTGATAAAAAAACAGAAATGTTCCGAAAGCCTTTTCTACTCTAAGTGGAATCACATTTCAGGAGCGTTCTGTACATATATATTACAAAACGTTTTTTTTGTCAGTTTTATTTTTCGGAAATAATAAAAAGAAATTACTGGTGTAATATAAAATGCAGTATCTTTTTCCAACAGAAGTGGCAGTTTGTCCAGATGCAGAGAGGGGTGCTTTAGGTGATCCATTGATTTAGTTTTATTGGAATTTTGTAAATATTTTTGTTGCTTTATTATTTAAGGAATTTCTGCTTCTTTTTGCATCGGAAACTGGAAAAGATGAGGAAACAGAAAATTGCAAATAAAAGACTTATCAAGTTGCTGAGCAGAGTTTGTGCGTGCATGTCCCAGGTCTTACATTATGGGTACTGTAGAGCAGGGGTTTTCAAATGTTTCTTGCCCAGGCAAAGCGGCATCCCAGGGACCCCATCATATGATAGAAACAAAAAAAAACATATATTGTCTTATCAGGTGAATGATAATGGCAAGTAGAAGTAATCAATTTCAAAATGAATAGATTTGATAGACAGTTTCATTATTTTCACCTTCCCACAGTTCATTGGTGGCGCAAAGAATTTTGCTGTTGTAAATCACATTTTCTGCAATTTAAAAAAAAAAAAAGCAGATTTGGAGCTAATTTCCTGCAATTCTATGTATGTTGTCATGGCTAATGCTGTGTTCCTCTGCTCAGACATAACAAAATCAATGGGCATGTGCCCTGAATGCTCAGTTTTGGGAATTTATGACTCCCTGAGCTGTAGCTTTTATTTGATTGTTAGTCCTCAAAGATGGTATTATAAAAAGTGTGTGTGTATATATATATATATATATATATATATATATTTCAATATCGTTTCTGCATGCCTTCTTTCTGGTTTATCTATCCTGAACATTACCACTTAGACAGCCCGCCTTAGAATTTTCTATACTGAAAAAAGAAAACGAATTAGCTCCATTGACAGAATTCCTTCATATTCATTTGTAACATGTTGGTGCCTGTATACATAGGCTTTATTACACTTACAACCCTTATGACATCCTTATGTTACGTGAAAATTAATGAATTTAAACACATGTCCATGTGCAATTCAGGTACTGTTATGTAGTCCACTGCATATACAGTGGCAGAAATAGTGTTTGTTTGGTCAGTAACATACTTCCTATGCCTTGCTGCTCTAGGTTCTCGTGTGAGGATTTTACATGCCCACTAGGTGTAGCCTTTGTATGGGCTTGAAATGTTTATCAGAGAGCCACATCAACAGGGGGTTTATTGAAGTCTCAATTGTGCTATTTAGTATTTTTTACGCAATCAATTTTTTTTGGTTGCACATGTTTTCGCCATAGTTTCCTGTGACTGAAAAGAGCTTCTGACCTCGACATACTGCTCATCCCGGACCAGGTATAAATCCTTGGCGAACGTGCAATAACTGGAGAATAAACTGGACGAGCTCCATTCAAGACTATCCTATCAATGTGATCATGGAAAATGTAAATCCAGCTCTGTTTTTCTATACATCGACAGGACAGAACGGTAGCTGCAGGTAAATTCAAGAGGGGGTGGTGTAAGTCTCTTCGTTAATTACAGCTGGTGCGCAATCTCTAATATTAAGGAAGTCTCGAGGTTCTGCTCACCTGAGTTCGAATACCTCATGATAAGCTGCAGACCATACTATTTACCAAGAGAGTTTATCTATAATTTTCGTAGCTGTCGCTAGAGCCCCACAGTGGAGGTGTCATAATACCCATAAAACCTAGCGGTCAAACAGTGAAATGGTTCCATTAATTTTTCCTATAGGGAATTTTAGAAACACAAGGCTGTGTTTTGTTCATGCTTACCCTGGAGTAACGTTTTGATAAACATGTAAATCTCTATCGGACAATAACTTTTAGTTCATTGACTACATTTCAGTGTTCAACACCATAGTGCCCTCCAAGCTCATCACTAAGCTAAGGAGCCTGGGACTGAACACCTCCCTCTGTAACTGGATCCTGAACTCTGTGACGGGCCTCCCCCAGGTGGTGAGGGTAGGCAACAACACATCTGCCACGCTGACCCTCAACACTGGGGCCCCTCAGGGGTGCGTACCTAGTCCCCTCCTGTACTCCCTGTTCACCTACGATTGCGTGGCCGCACATGAATCCAACACCATCATAAAGTTTGAAGACGACACGACAGTGGTAGGCCTGATCACTGACGACGATGAGACAGCCTATAGGGAGGAGGTCAGAGACCTGGCAGCAACGTCAGCAAGACAAAGGAGCTTATTGTGGACTACAGGAAACTGAGGGCTGAGCACGCCCCCATTCACATCAGCAGGGCTGAAGTGGAGCGGGTCGAGAGCTTCAAGTTCGTCAGTGTCCACGTCACTAAGGACCTAAGGACCTATCATGGTCCAGATACACCAACACAGTCCCCCTCAGGAGGCTGAAAATATTTGGCATGGGCCCTCAGATCCTCAAAAAGTTTTAAAGCTGCACCATTGAGAGCATATTGACTGGCTGCATCACGCTTGGTATGGCAACTGCTTGGCATCCGACCGCTAGGCGCTACAGAGGATAGTGCGGACGACCCAGGACATCACTGGGGCCGAGCTCCCTGCCATCCAGGACCTCTATAACAGGCGGTGTCAGAGCAAGGCCCTAAAAATTGTAAAAGACTCCAGCCACCCAAGTCATAGACCAGGGGTACTCAACTCTTACCTTACGAGGTCCGGAGCCTGCTGGTTTTCTGTTCTACCTGATAAATAATTGCACCCACCTGGTGTCCCAGGTCTAAATCAGTCCCTGATTAGAGGGGAACAATGAACAAATGCAGTGGAACTGGCTTCGAGGTCCAGAGTTTAATTTGAGGGTCATAGACTGTTCTCTCTGCTACTGCACGGCAAGCGGTAACGGAGTGCCAAGTCTGGGACCAAAGGGCTCCTGAACAGCTTCTACCCACAAGTCATAAGACTGCTGAACAGTTCATCAAGTGGCTACCTGGACTATTTACATTGACCCCTTTTTTTTGCACTGACTCTCTTGCGCTGGCTCTATGCACAGTCACTGGACTCTACCCACACACTCACACATACTACAGTCGTGGTCAAAAGTTTTGAGAATGACACAAGTATTGGTCTTCAAAGTTCGCTGCTTCAGTGTTATGAGATATTTTTGTCAGATGTTACTATTGTAAACTGAAGTATAATTACAAGCCTTCCATAAGTGTCAAAGGCTTTTATTGACAATTACATTAAGTTTATGCAAAGAGTCAATATTTGCAGTGTTGACCCTTCTTTTTCAAGACCTCTGCAATCCGCCCTGGCATGCTGTCAATTAACTTCTGGGCCACATCCTGACTGATTGCAACCTATTCTTGCATGATCAATGCTTGGAGTTTGTCAGAATTTGTGGGTTTTTGTTTGTCCACCCGCCTCTTGAGGATCGACCACAAGTTCTCAATGGGATTAAGGTCTGGGGAGTTTCCTGGTCATGGACCCAAAATGTTGATGTTTTGTTCCCCGAGCCACTTAGTTATCACTTTTGCCTTATGGCAAGGTGCTCCATCATGCTGGAAAAGGCATTGGTCGTCACCAAACTGTTCTTGGATGGTTGGGAGAAGTTGCTCTCGGAGGATGTGTTGGTACCATTCTTTATTCATGGCTGTGTTCTTAGGCAAAATTGTGAGTGAGCCCACTCCCTTGGCTGAGAAGCAACCCCACACATGAATGGTCTCAGGATGCTTTACTGTTGGCATGACACAGGACTGATGGTAGCGCTTACCTTGTTTTCTCCGGACAAGGTGTTTTCCGGATGCCCCAAACAATCGGAAAGGGGATTCATCAGAGAAAATGACTTTACCCCAGTCCGCAGCAGTCCAATCCCTGTACCTTTTGCAGAATATCAGTCTGTCCCTAAAGTTTTTCCTGGAGAGAAGTGGCTTCTTTGCTGCCCTTCTTGACACCAGGCCATCCTCCAAAAGTCTTCACCTCACTGTGCGTGCAGATGCACTCACACCTGCCTGCTGCCATTCCTGAGCAAGCTCTGCACTGGTGGTGCCCCGATCCCGCGTCTGAATCAACTTTAGGAGACGGTCCTGGCGCTTGCTGGACTTTCTTGGGCGCCCTGATGCCTTTTTCACAACAATTGAACCTCTCTCCTTGAAGTTCTTGATGATCCGATAAATGGTTGATTTAGGTGCAATCTTACTAGCAGCAATATCCTTGCCTGTGAAGCCCTTTTTGTGCAAAGCAATGATTACGGCACGTGTTTCCTTGCAGGTAACCATGGTTAACAGAGGAAGAACAATGATTTCAAGCACCACCCTCCTTTTAAAGCTTCCAGTCTGTTATTTCAACTCAATCAGCATGACAGAGTGATCTCCAGCCTTGTCCTCGTCAACACTCTCATCTGTGTTAACGAGATAATAACTGGCATGATGGCAGCTGGTCCTTTTGTGGCAGGGCTGAAATGCAGTGGAAATGTTTTTGGGGGATTAAGTTCATTTTCATGGTAAAGAGGGACTTTGCAATTAATTGCAATTCATCTGATCACTCTTCATGACATTCTGGAGTATATGCAAATTGACATAATCAAAACTGAGGCAGCAGACTTTGTGAAAATTTGTTTTTGTGTCATTCTCAAAACCTTTGACCACGACTGTACACTGACACTCCAACACTCACATATAGACACTCTTTCACACTCTTCGCATACGCTGCTGCTACTCTGGTTATTATCCATCCTGAGAGAACCAAGCCTATGGATTCGTAGCTTCAACCCCGCAGCACACGCACACACTAACAAATACCAACTGATTCATGGATTGCAGAATGTATATATTTTTTCTCTTGCTTTGTTTGCTGTTTTCTATATTATGTCTATCTCTGATGAGAGGAAAGGGCTGAAAATAGCCCATATGAATTATATGTAGCCTTAGAAATAAGGTTAATGAAATCAATAACTTGCTAACATCAGATAACATTCATACAGTATATTAGCCATTTCTGAGACTCACTTAGATTATTCATTTGATGATACAGCAGTAGCAATACAAGGATATAACATCTATAGAAGAGACAGGAATGCTTATGGGGGAGGTGTTGCTGTATATATTCAGAGCCATATCCCTGTAATGCTTAGAGAAGATCTTATGTAAAGTGTTATTGAAGTGTTGTGGTTGCAGGTTCACCTGGCACATCTAAAGCCTTTTCTTTTGGGGTGTTGCTATAGGCCACGGAGTGCTAACAGTCAGTATCTAAATAATATGTGTGAAATGCTTGATAGTGTATGTGATGGGGACCTGAATATTGACTGGCTTTCATCAAGCTGTCCGCTCAAGAGAAAGCTTCTCACTGTAACCAGTGCCTGTAATCTGGTTCAGGTTATTAATCAACCTACCAGGGTGTTTACAAACACTACACGAACAAGATCATCCACATTTATTGATCACATTTTTACTAATACTGTAGAACTTTGTTCTAAAGCTGTATCCGTACCCATGGGATGCAGTGATCACAATATAGTGGCTATATCCAGGAAAGCCAAAATTCTAAAAGCTGGGCCTAAAATTGTGTATAAGAAATCATACAAAAGATTTAGCTGTGACTCTTTATGTGGATGATGTTAAAAATATTTGTTGGTCTGATGTGATTAATAAGGAGCATCCAGACGCTGCACTTGATTGATTTATGAAATTGCTTCTTATTATTATTATTGATAAACATGCACCTTAAGAAATTGACTGTTAGAACTACTAAGGCTCCATGGATTGATGAGGAATTGAAAAACAGTATGGTTGAAAGAGATGGGGCAAAAGGAGTAGCTAATAAGTCTGGCTGCACATCTGACTGGCTGAATTACTGCAAATTGAGAAATGTGACTAAACTCAACAAAAAGAAGAAGAAACTGTAATTATATAAAGAATTATGGAAAAAAAACTTGAGTACTTCAAATGAAATTATGGGCAGAAAGACAAATTCAACTCCAGCTTTCATTGAATCCGATGGCTTATTTATCACAAAACCATTTGATGTTGGCAATTATTTTAATGATTACTTAATTGGCAAAGTGGGCAAACTTAGGCAGGAAATGTCAATTAACTTCTGGGCCACATCCTGACTGATGGCAGCCCATTCTTGCATAATCAATGCTTGGAGTTTGTCAGAATTTGTGGGGTTTTGTTTGTCCACCCGCCTCTTGAGGATTGACCACAAATTCTCCATGGGATTAAGGTCTGGGGAGTTTCCTGGCCGTGGACCCAAAATGTTGATGTTTTGTTCCCCGAGCCACTTAGTTATCACTTTTGCCTTATGGCAAGGAGCTCCATCATGCTGGAAAAGGCATTGATCGTCACCAAACTGTTCTTGGATGGTTGGGAGAAGTTGCTCTCTGAGGATGTGTTGGTACCATTCTTTATTCATGGCTGTGTTCTTAGGCAAAATTGTGAGTGAGCCCACTCCCTTGGCTGAGAAGCAACCCCACACATGAATGGTCTCAGGATGCTTTACTGTTGGCATGACACAGGACTGATGGTAGCGCTCACCTTGTCTTCTCCGGACAAGCTTTTTTCCAGATTCCCCAAACAATCGGAAAGGGGATTCAGCAGAGAAAATAACTACCCCAGTCCTCAGCAGTCCAATCCCTGTACCTTTTGCAGAATATCAGTCTGTCCCTGATGTTTTTCCTGGAGAGAAGTGGCTTCCCCGCTGCCCTTCTTGACACCAGGCCATCCTCCAAAAGTCTTCACCTCACTGTGCGTGCAGATGCACTCACACCTGCCTGCTGCCATTCCTGAGCAAGCTCTGCACTGGTGGTGCCCCGATCCTGCAGCTGAATCAACTTTAGGAGACGGTCCTGGCGCTTGCTGGACTTTCTTGGGCGCCCTGAAGCCTTCTTCACAACAATTGAACCTCTCTCCTTGAAGTTCTTGATGATCTGATAAATGGTTGATTTAGGTGCAATCTTACTAGCAGCAATATCCTTGCCTGTGAAGCCCTTTTTGTGCAAAGCAATGATGACGGCACGTGTTTCCTTGCAGGTAACCATGGTTAACAGAGGAAGAACAATGATTTCAAGCACCACCCTCCTTTTAAAGCTTAAAGTCTGTTATTCTAACTCAATCAGCATGACAGAGTGATCTCCAGCCTTGTCCTTGTCCTCGTCAACAGTCTCACCTGTGTTAATGAGAGAATCATTGACATGATGTGAGCTGTTCCTTTTGTGGCAGGGCTGAAATGCAGTTAAATGTTTTTTGGGGATTAAGTTCATTTTCATGGCAAAGAGGGACTTTGCAATTAATTGCAATTCATCTGATCACTCTTCATAACATTCTGGAGTATATGCAAATTGCCATCATAAAAACTGAAGCAGCAGACTTTGTGAAAATACATATGTGTCATCCTCAAAACTTTTGACCACGACTGTACACACTGAAACGGAGTAAGGCGGAGAGATGAATGAATGAGTGAGTTCTGAGCGTATTCGGCCCAGGCCATATACCGACTCCAGTCGTGTGGAGAGGCAGAACATTGTTGGCGGAGGTACTTCCCTATTTCTTGGTTCAGGCGTTCCGTCTGCCAGTTGGTCTGGGGATGGTACCCGAAGGAGAGGCTGAGGGCGACCCCCAGTCGGTCACAGAAGGCTCGCCACTCCCGGGAGACAAACTGGGGTCCGCGGTCAGAGACGATGTCCTCCGGAATCCCATACAGACGGAACACCTGCTGGAACATACACTCAGCCAATTCCATGGCGTTAGGCAAATGAGGAAGAGGAACCAGATGACACATTTCTGAAAAACGGTCTATTATGACAAGGATGGTGGTGTTACCAGAGGATTCAGGAAGGTCTGTGATGAAGTCAACAGCTATGTGGGACCAGGGTCTGTGAGGGATTGGAATAGGTTGAAGCTTACCGGAAGGGAGATGACGAGGGCTTTTGGTTTGGGCGCAGACTGGACAGGAGGATACAGTGGGGAGAACAAGTATTTGATACACTGCCGATTTTGCAGGTTTTCCTACTTACAAAGCATGTAGAGGTCTGTCATTTTTATCATAGGTACACTTCAACTGTGAGAGACGGAATCTAAAACAAAAATCCAGAAAATCACATTGTTTGATTTTTAAGTAAATAATTTGCATTTTATTGCATGACTTAAGTATTTGATCACCTACCAACCAGTAAGAATTCCGGCTCTCACAGACCTGTTAGTTTTTCTTTAAGAAGCCCTCCTGTTCTCCACTCATTACCTGTATTAACTGCACCTGTTTGAACTCGTTACCTGTATAAAAGACACCTGTCCACACACTCAATCAAACATACTCCAACCTCTCCACAATGGCCAAGACCAGAGAGCTGTGTAAGGACATCAGGGATAAAATTGTAGACCTGCACAAGGCTGGGATGGGCTACAGGACAATAGGCAAGCAGCTTGGTGAGAAGGCAACAACTGTTGGTGCAATTATTAGAAAATGGAAGAAGTTCAAGATGACGGTCAATCACCCTCGGTCTGGGGCTCCATGCAAGATCTCACCTCGTGGGGCATCAATGATCATGAAGGTGGTGAGGGATCAGCCCAGAACTACACGGCAGGACCTGGTCAATGACCTGAAGAGAGCTGGGACCACAGTCTCAAAGAAAACCATTAGTAACACACTATGCCGTCATGGATTAAAATCCTGCAGCGCACGCAAGGTCCCCCTGCTCAAGCCAGCACGTGTCCAGGCCCGTCTGAAGTTTGCCAATGACCATCTGGATGATCCAGAGGAGGAATGGGAGAAGGTCATGTGGTCTGATGAGACAAAAATAGAGCTTTTTGGTCTAATCTCCACTCGCTGTGTTTGGAGGAAGAAGAAGGATGAGTACAACCCCAAGAACACCATCCCAACCGTGAAGCATGGAGGTGGAAACATCATTCTTTGGGGATGCTTTTCTGCAAAGGGGACAGGACGACTGCACCGTATTGAGGGGAGGATGGATGGGGCCATGTATCGCGAGATCTTGGCCAACAACCTCCTTCCCTCAGTAAGAGCATTGAAGATGGGTCGTGGCTGGGTCTTCCAGCATGACAACGACCTGAAACACACAGCCAGGGCAACTAAGGAGTGGCTCCGTAAGAAGCATCTCAAGGTCCTGGAGTGGCCCAGCCAGTCTCCAGACCTGAACCCAATAGAAAATCTTTGGAGGGAGCTGAAAGTCTGTATTGCCCAGCGACAGCCCCGAAACCTGAAGGATCTGGAGAAGGTCTGTATGGAGGAGTGGGCCAAAATCCCTGCTGCAGTGTGTGCAAACCTGGTCAAGACCTACAGGAAACGTATGATCTCTGTAATTGCAAACAAAGGTTTCTGTACCAAATATTAAGTTCTGCTTTTCTGATGTATCAAATACTTATGTCATGCAATAAAATGCAAATGAATTACTTAAAAATCATACAATGTGATTCTCTGGATTTTTGTTTTAGATTCCTTCTCTCACAGTTGAAGTGTACCTATGATAAAAATTACAGACCTTTACATGCTTTGTAAGTAGGAAAACCTGCAAAATCGGCAGTGTATCAAATACTTGTTCTCCCCACTGTACGTAATCCCTTACGTCGGATGCCAGTGCGGACCACCAGAAATTACGGGCTAGAAGTTTGGTGGTTCGTGAAATGCCCGGATGTCCTGACCCCAAGGACGTGTGACACCATTGCATCAGTTGGAGTCTAACAGCTGCTGGTATGTAACTCTTCCCAGCTGTTGTCTCAGGAGGAGCCGGGTCTGAGGTTAGGGCTTCTTGTATGGCAGAGTGAACCTCCCACTGTACCGGTCCCATAATGCAAGATCTGTTAGGACGAGAAAGGGATGTTGTGTGCCCTCCAACCAGTGGCGCCACTCCTCGAGGGCCAGCTTGATGGCGAGGAGTTCTCTGTTCCCCACATCGTAATTCCTCTCAGCGGCGGATAACTTCCTGGAGAAGAAGGCACAGGGATGTGATTTTGGAGGTGTTCCCACCAGCTGAGAGATTATGGCTCCTACTCCTACTTCGGAGGCATCCACTTCCAGAGTGAAAGGAAGGGTCGGATGAGGTTGGCGAAGGACAGGAGCTGAGGTGAAGAGGCGTTTCAAGTTGTTGAAAGCAGTCAGGGCGGTATCAGTCCATTGAAGGGTCCGGGTCTTTTGGCTGGTAAGGGCAGTAGAACTGAAGTTCCAAATGAACCGGAGATAGAAGTTGGAGAACCCAATGAAACGTTGGAGTTCCTTAACGGTGGTGGGTTTGGGCCAGTTACTGACGGCGGTAACTTTGTTCTCATCCATGCTGACCCCGCCAGGTGTCAGTACGAAACCGAGGAAGGTTACCGAGGTTACATGGAAGGTGCGCTTTTCAGTCTTCACATAAAGGTTATGGTCAAGGAGCCGTTGAATAACCTTTTGTACATGCTGTATGTGTTCCTTCAGGGAGTGGTAGTAAATCAGGATGTCATCAATGTAGACGATGAGAAAGCGGTTGATCATATCCTGGAAAACGAGTTCATAAAGGATTGGAAGACGGTAGGGGCGTTAGTAAGGCCATAGGGCATGACCATGTATTCGTAGTGCCCTCGTGCGTTGATAAAGGCAGTCTTCCATTCGTCGCCTTCATGTATACGGATAAGGTTATATGCACTTCGCAGGTCGAGTTTTGTATAGATGTTGGCGCGGCCCACTTGTTCAAGGGTCGCTGAGATCAGAGGAAGAGGGAAATGGTTCTTGACTTTGACGTCATTCAGGGAATGGTAATCAATACATGGACGGAGACCACCATCCTTTTTTTCAATGAAGAAGAAGCTGGACGCAGCCGGGGAAGAAGAAGGATGAATGAAACCGTTTGCGTGCTTCAATGTAGTTCTCCATTGCCTCATTTTCCGGGATAGATAGGGGGTAAACACGGCCCTTCGGTGGGGACACTCCAGGGAGTAAGTCAATAGCACAGTCCCCTGGGCGATGTGGTGGCAGAGTGGAGGCCTTGATTTTGCTGTACTGGGCGTATTCAGATGGTATGGTGGGAAGCACTGCAGAGGCCTCAATGGTGGTGGCTCTGCAGGGTAGGCTGAGACAACTGGTGAAGCAGGTAGAAGACCAGGACAGTAGTTCACTTTGTCGCCACGAGATGGCAGGGTCGTGACGACAAAGCCAGGGGTGTCCGAGGATGAGTGGCAGTTTGGGGGATGATAGTTCCATGAGTTGAATGGTTTCGGTGTGGAAGACTCCAATCTGGAGGGGGACGCTCTGTGTCAGGTGCGTAATGAAGCCTGTGCCCAATGGCTGCCCATCCAGGGTGTTAATCCTTAAGGGAGGGGTGACAGGTGTTAGATCAATGTCAAGCTCTTGTACTAGCTGGTGATCAATAAAATTACCTGCTGCTCCCGAATCTATCAAGCCCTCTATGTACTTAGTAACCCCCTTCACGGTTATCAATACTGGGATGGAGAATTGGTTCTGGGAGATATTTAGAAATAAGGACACGCCTACCTGCATAGCAGCGGAGGGACCCTTCTCATCTCTCCGTGGGGGGCGAACAGGGCAATGGCTGAGTAGATTACTTTATACTATAGAACAAGGGTGTTGTCCAGGGTCACACCAAGGTTCTTTGCACTCTGGGAGTAGGACTCAAAGGAGTTGTCAACCGTGATGGCGAGATCATGGAGTGGGCAGTCCTTCCCCAGGAGGAAGAGCAGCTCCGTCTTGCCGAGGTTCAGCTTGAGGTGGTGATCCGACATCCACACTGACATGTCTGCCAGACATGCAGAGATGCGATTCGCCACCTGGTTATCAGAAGGGGGAAAGGAGAAAATTAATTGTGTGTCGTCTGCGTAGCAATGATAGGAGAGACCATGTGAGGATATGACAGAGCCAAGTGACTTGGTGTATAGAGAGAATAGGAGAGGGCCTAGAACTGAGCCCTGGGGGACACCAGTGGTGAGAGCATGTGGTGCAGAGAAGTTCTATGAGGAGGTCTCCTATAGGACAACCGGAAGGAGAGTGATCAAATACCTCTTTGAAGAGGGTGTGGAAATGTGTCTCGGATCAGAGTTCTGTGCTGTTGGCAGTCCATATGGCGGTGGCCCAATCCAGGGCTTTGCCTGTGAGTAGAGACACAACAAAATCCACCCTGCTCTTGTCGGTGGCGAAGTTAGTGGGGTTGTGCTCAATATATTTGATCCCTGACATTTCCCAGGTGAACCGTAATATTTTCCAGGCATGGATATGAATGAAGGAGGGCTATGGGTTACGATACCTGCATCGGAGGAGTAGGGAAAGGCTGGCGGAGAAGATGGCAGATTTCCTCCATACGCTCCTCTTGCTGGGTTAGGCGCTGCTGTAATTCCGCTGAATCCGTTCCGTTTTTAGGTGAGGTATTCTTTAATAAATACTCAGGGAGAAAAAGGTGTAGATTCCCGCGCAGAGCGCAGCAGGTGTTTATTTCGCCTTCGCAGAAGGCAGGAATTGTGGTCGCAGGCAATGGTCATATACAGGTAGGCAAACAGGCAGGTGAATCAAAACTAGGACTGAAGGCTATAACGGGTTCTCACAAACGAGCTAGGAAAAGGATTAGTAGAGTCAAAACGAACAATACCTCACAAGGCACAAACAGAATGAACTGAACTAAATAAGGAGCTGATAAGACCAGGTGAGTAACTAACACAGGTGAAATCAATGAACAAAAATGAACGACAGGGCTACGTACAAGAACATTAGGTGAACTAAGAAAATAAATACAGAACCTTACACTTAGATTGTAACCTGTCATGATCAAAACATATAGATTAAATGGTTGTAAAGATGGGGTGAGGTCTGTAAAGATAAAGATAAATAAAGATATGCTCTGCTTTTTTGACACCACACTCCACAAAGCAAGTCCTGCAGGCTCTAGTTTTATCTTATATTGATTATTGTCACGAATTCAGCCGAGGCTGCCCCTGCTCCTTGCTCTAGCAGGCTTCGGCATTCGTCGTCACCGGAGTACTAGCTGCCACCGATCTATGTTTCTGTGTTCCACTTGTTTTGTCTTGATTTTACACACCTGATTCCCATCACGTTAATTTATTTCCCTATTTTACCCTCTGGTTTCCTCATGGTGTTGTGCGTGATTGTTCGTTGTTTTGCTGTCTTTCTTGTGAGCTGGTATTTTCTTCCCTGCGTGGAAGATATGCTCTGTTACTTTTGTTAAGTAAAGTACGTTGTTTACTAAGTTCTGTGTCCTGCGCCTGACTCCGTCCAACCGCTACACACTGACGCATGACAGAATCACGGACCCATAATGGTGTCAGCAGGCACATTCATTCCTCCAGGATCAGTGGAGGAACGCATCCAACAGCACTCGACCATGCTACAGACTCTCGGCACAACCATGGATCGAGTACTACAGTCGATGGAGCAATGGGAGAGAGGGGGTTTGCCTACAACTCCTCCCACTACAAATCCCCCCACATCGCTGTCTACTCCTTCACCACCTGGATCCAGTGGGATTCGGCTCTCGCTCCCGAGGGCATTTGATGGAACAGCTGCCGGGTGCCAGGGGTTTCTGCTCCAGGTGAAACTTTACCTGGCAACCATCCACCCGGTTCCCTCGGGATACGAGAGCGTGTCCGCCCTCATCTCCTGTCTGTCGGGGAAAGCGCTCGAGTGGGCCAACGCTGAGTGGGGAGGTATAGACGCAGCATCGGTACGCTATGATAATTTCACCCGCCGCTTCCGGGGGAGGAAGAGCGCACAGGACTTCGCACTGGACTTCAGGACCTTGGCAGCCAGCGCGGGATGGAATGAGAGGGCCCTGATCGACCATTACAGATGCAGCCTACGGGAGGACGTTCGTCGAGAGCTGGCCTGCAGGGACACCACCCTCAACCTGGACCAGCTGGTGGACTTATCTATACGGCTGGATAACCTGTTGGCCACCAGCGGACGTCCAGATCAGGTTCCGTCCAGTCCATCTCCCAGCACTTCCGACCCTACACCGATGGAGCTCGGAGATGCTGATTTAAGGGTTACCGGAAGGAGGGATGTTTCCTGCACCAACTGTGGCTGCAGAGGACACACTGCTGGTCAGTGCTGGAGAGGGTCCTCAGGGAATCGAGGCAGCAGGCAGGGCACTGGAGGACCATCCCAGGTGAGTAGACACCAGACTCACCCAGAGCTCCCTGTTGCTCACATGTGTGTTCATGTCGAATTTCCTGAGTTTTCCCAGCATAAGGCGCTCGTAGATTCAGGCGCAGCTGGGAATTTTATAGACCGTCTATTTGCACATAGATTAGGGATTCCTTTTTGTCCTGTTGATGTGCCCTTCCCTATACATGCCTTAGACAGTCGCCCTTTAGGGTCAGGCCTGATTAGCGAGGTCACAGCTCCACTCTGGATGAAAACGCAGGAGGGTCATGAGGAGAGAATCAGTCTCTTCCTGATCGATTCTCCTGTGTTTCCCGTGGTGTTGGGGCTTCCCTGGTTAGCCTCTCATGACCCCAATATTTCGTGGCAACAGAGGGCTCTCAAGTGATGGTCACGTCAGACCTCGGGGAGGTGTGTAGGTGTTTCCGTAGGTGCAACGACGGTGGAGAGTCCAAACCAGGTCTCCACTATGCACATTCCCCCCAAATATGCCGATTTGGCTCTCGCCTTCTGTAAAAGGAAGGCGACTCAATTACCACCCCATCGACAGGGGGATTGTGCGATAAATCTCCGGGAGGGCGCTGCACTTCCTCGGAGTCACGTGTATCCTCTGTCACAGGAGGAAACGGCGGCTATGGAATCATATGTCTCCGAATCTCTGGGACAGGGATACATTCGGCCTTCCACTTCCCCTGCTTCCTCGAGTTTCTTTTTTGTGAAGAAGAAGGATGGAGAGTTGCGCCCGTGCATTGACTAAAATAAAATGCAAATTAATTACTTAAAAATCATACAATGTGATTTTCTGGATTTTTGTTTTAGATTCCGTCTCTCACAGTTGAAGTGTACCTATGATAAAAATTACAGACCTCTATATGCTTTGTAAGTAGGAAAACCTGCAACATCGGCAGTGTATCAAATAATTGTTCTCCCCACTGTAACTGTTAAGGACAGTTATCCACTACCGCTCATTGCGAGTATGACGGAGTCATTGCATGGGGCGCGCTTCTTCACCAAATTGGATCTCAGGAGCGCGTACAACCTGGTGCGTATCCGGGAGGGGGATGAGTGGAAAACGAAATTTAGTACCACCTCTGGGCACTATGAGTACCTTGTCATGCCGTAAGGGTTGATGAATGCTCCCTCAGTCTTTCAAGCCTTTGTCAATGAGATTTTCAGGGACCTGCACGGACAGGGGGTAGTGGTGAACATAGATGATATTCTCATCTACTCCGCTACATGGGCAGAGCATGTGTCCCTGGTGCGCAGGGTGCTTGGTCGACTGTTGGAACATGACCTGTACGTCAAGGCTGAGAAATGTCTGTTCTTTCAACAGTCCGTCTCCTTCTTAGGATACTGCCTGTCCGCGTCAGGGGTGGAGATGGAAAATGACCGAATTTCAGCCGTGTGTAATTGGCCGACTCCAACCACGGTAAAGGAAATGCAGCAATTCTTAGGGTTTGCCAACCACTACCGGAGGTTTATCCGGGGCTTTGGTCAGGTAGCGGCACCCATTACCTCCTTGCTGAAGGGGGGACCGGTGCGCCTGCAGTGGTCAGCTGAGGCGGACAGGGCTTTTGGTCACCTGAAGGCTCTGTTCACCTCGGCTCCCGTGCTGGCTCATCCGGATCCTTCCTTGGCATTCATAGTCAAGGTGGACGCGTCCGAGGCTGGGATAGGAGCTGTACTGTCTCAGCGCTCGGGTACGCCACCAAAGCTCTGTCCCTGTGCTTTTTTATCGAAGAAGCTCAGCCCGGCGGAGCGAAACTATGATGTGGGGGACCGGGAGCTGTTAGCTGTTGTTAAGGCTCTGAAGGCGTGGAGACATTGGCTTGAGGGGGCAAAACCCCCTTTTCTCATTTGGACTGACCACAGCAATCTGGAGTACATCCGGGCGGCGAGGAGACTGAACCCTCGCCATGCAAGGTGGGCCATGTTTTTCACACGTTTTATTTTCACCCTCTCGTACAGACCAGGTTCCCAGAATGCTAAGGCAGACGCTCTGTCCCGACTGTATGACACAGAGGAGCGGTCCAGGGAGCCCACTCCCATACTTCCGGCTTCTTGTCTGGTGGCACCGGTGGTATGGGAGGTTGACGCGGACATTGAGCGGGCGTTACGCACGGAGCCTACTCCCCCCCAGTGTCCAGTGGGTCATGTGTACGTTCCGTCTGATGTCCGCGATCGATTGATCTTTTGGGCTCATACGTCACCCTCTTCTGGTCATCCTGGCATCGGTCGGACAGTGCGCTGCCTCAGTGGTAAGTACTGGTGGCCTACTTTAACTAAGGACGTGAGGGTTTATGTTACCTCCTGCTCGGTGTGTGCCCAGTGCAAGGCACCTAGACACCTGCCCAGAGGGAAATTACAACCTCTACCCGTTCCACAACGGCCATGGTCACACCTATCGGTGGATTTTGTTACAGACCTCCCCCCGTCACAGGGGAATACCACGATCTTAGTCGCTGTGGATCGGTTTTCTAAGTCCTGCCGTCTCATTCCTTTGCCCGGTCTCCCTACGGCCCTAAAGACTGCTGAGGCTCTGTTTACACACGTCTTCCGGCACTACGGGGTACCTGAGGATATAGTGTCTGATCGAGGTCCCCAGTTCACATCAAGGGTGTGGAGGGCGTTCATGGACCATCTGGGGGTCTCGATCAGCCTGATCTAAGGGTTTCACCCCGAGAGTAATGGGCAGGTGGAGAGAGTAAACCAGGATGTGGGTAGGTTTCTGAGGTCATATTGCCAGGACCGGCCGGGGGATTGGTCGGTGTACATCCCCTGGGTAGAGATGGCCCAAAACTCCCTCCACCAATCCTCTACTGACCTGTCTCCATTTCAGTGTGTATTAGGTTATCAGCCGGTCCTGGCACCATGGCATCAGAGCCAGATCGAGGCACCTGCGGTGGATGAATGGTTTCGGCGCTCGGAGGAGACCTGGAACACTGCCCATGTACGCCTGCAACGGGCTATCAGGCGACAGAAGGCGAGCGCCGACCGTCAACGCAGTGAAGCCCCGGTGTATGCACCGGGGGACCGGGTCTGGCTCTCGACCCGAAACCTGCCAATTCGCCTGCCCTGCCGGAAGCTGGGTCAGCGGTTTGTGGGGCCATTTAAAGTCCTGAGGAGATTGAACGAAGTATGTTATAGGTTACAGCTCCCTCCTGATTACCGTATAAACCCCTTGTTCCATGTGTCTCTCCTCAGGCCGGTGGTAGCTGGTCCGCTCCAGGAGTCTGATGTGCGGGAGGTTCCTCCGCCCCCAATGGACATCGAGGGTGCACCGGCGTACTCGGTCCATGCCATCCTGGATTCGAGGCGTCGGGTGGGGGGCCTGCAGTATCTCGTGGAGTGGGAGGGGTACGGTCCGGAGGAACGGTGCTGGGTTCCTAGGAGGGACATCCTCGATCCCTCCCTGTTGAGGGTTTTCCACCGTCGTCATCCGACTCACCCTGCTCAGCGTCCTCCTGGCCGCCCCCGAGGCTGGTGTCGGTCAAGGGGGGGTACTGTCACGAATTCAGCCGAGGCTGCCCCTCCTCCTTGCTCGGGCAGGCTTCGGCGTTCGTCGTCACCGGAGTACTAGCTGCCACCGATTTATGTTTCTGTGTTCCACTTGTTTTGTCTTGATTGTGCACACCTGATTCCCATCACGTTAATTTGTTTCCCTATTTTACCCTCTGGTTTCGTCATGGTGTTGTGCGTGATTGTTCGTTGTTTTGCTGTCTTTCTTGTGAGCTGGTATTTTCTTCCCTGCGTGGAAGATATGCTCTGTTACTTTTGTTAAGTAAAGTACGTTGTTTACTAAGTTCTGTGTCCTGCGCCTGACTCCGCCCTACCGCTACACACTGACGTATGACAATTATTGTCCAGTCATATGGTCAAGTGCTGCAAAGAAAGACCTAGTTAAGCTGCAGCTGGCCCAGAACAGAGCGGCACATCTTGCTCTTCATTGTAGTCAGTGGGCTAATATTAATACTATGCATACCAGTCTCTCTTGGCTAAGAGTTGAGGAAAGACTGACCGTGTCACTTCTTGTTTTTATAAGAAACATTGTGTTGAAAATTCCAAGTTGTTTGCATAGTCAACTTACGCCCATCACTGACACACACACTTACCCCAT
This sequence comes from Coregonus lavaretus, assembly GCF_964263955.1. NCBI lineage: Eukaryota > Metazoa > Chordata > Actinopteri > Salmoniformes > Salmonidae > Coregonus > Coregonus lavaretus. The sequence continues at coordinate 30,142,244 of NC_140010.1, read as the reverse complement.
CAGGGGTCTTTTCACAGTCCCCAGGTCCAAAACAAATTCAAGGAAACGTACAGTATTATACAGAGCCATGAGTGCATGGAACTCCCTTCCATTTTTTTACATTTTAGTCATTTAGCAGACGCTCTTATCCAGAGCGACTTACAGTTAGTGAGTGCAGACATTTTCATACTGGCCCCCCATGGGAAACGAACCCACAACCCTGGCGTTGCAAGCGCCATGCTCTACCAACTGAGCTACAGGGGACCGTCCATCTTATATAGCACAAGTGAACAGCAAACCTGGTTTCAAATAACAAATAAAGCAACACCTCAAGGCACAACACCTCTTCCCCATGTGACCTACTTGTTGTGTGTATGTACTGACATGTATGTGTAACTGATAGATGCACACACACACTACATGTTCATGTTTTTAAATGTATGTAAATTGTAAAGTATTTTGTCTCTAATGTATTTTTCGTTATGTGTTGGACCCCAGTTAGACTAGCTGTCGCCATTGGCATTGACTAATGGGGGGTCCTAATAAATCCAAAAATCTAAAACACATACACAGACACACACACACACACTACATACGCTCACACACACACACACACTCACATATAGACACACTTTCACACTCTTTCACACTCTTCATATATGCTGCTGCTACTCCTGATTTCTAGTCACCTTTACCCCTACCTACATGTGCATATTACCTCAATTACCTCGTACCCCTGCACATTGCTTCGGTACCTGTACTCCTTGTAAATAGTAACCTCATTATTGTTATTTTATTGTGTTACTAGTCCTATTTTATTTTGTTAATGTTTCTTACTTTTTAACTCTGCATTGTTGGGAAAGCGCTAATAAGTAAGCATTTCACGGTAAAGTCTACAGTCGTGGTCAAAAGTTTTGAGAATGACACAAATATTAAGTCTGCTGCCTCAGTTTTTATGATGGCAATTTGCATATACTCCAGAATGTTATGATGAGTGAACAGATTCATTGCAATTAATTGCAAAGTCCCTCTTTGCCATGAAAATGAACTTAATCCCAAAAAAACATTTACACTGCATTTCAGCCCTGCCACAAAAGGACCAGCTGACATCATGTCAGTGATTCTCTCGTTAACACAGGTGAGTGTTAACGAGGACAAGGCTGGAAATCACTCTGTCATGCTGATTGAGTTAGAATAACAGACTGGAAGCTTTAAAAGGAGGGTGGTGCTTGAAATCATTGTTCTTCCTCTGTTAACCATGGTTACCTGCAAGGAAACACGTGCCGTAATCATTGGTTTGCACAAAAAGGGCTTCACAGGCAAGGATATTGCTGCTAGTAAGATTGCACCTAAATCAACCATTTATCAGATCATCAAGAACTTCAAGGAGAGAGGTTCAATTGTTGTGAAGAAGGCTTCAGGGCGCCCAAGAAAGTCCAGCAAGCGCCAGGACCGTCTCCTAAAGTTGATTCAGCTGCGGGATCAGGGCATCACCAGTGCAGAGCTTGCTCAGGAATGGCAGCAGGCAGGTGTGAGTGCATCTGCACGCACAGTGAGGCGAAGACTTTTGGAGGATGGCCTGGTGTCAAGAAAGGCAGCGAGGAAGCCACTTCTCTTGAGGAAAAACATCAGGGACAGACTGATATTCTGCAAAAGGTACAGGGATTGGACTGCTGGACTGGGGTAAAGTCATTTTCTCTGATGAATCACCTTTCCGATTGTTTGGGGCATCCGGAAAACACCTTGTCCGGAGAAGACAAGGTGAGCGCTACCATCAGTCCTGTGTCATGCCAACAGTAAAGCATCCTGAGACCATTCATGTGTGGGGTTGCTTCTCAGCCAAGGGAGTGGGCTCACTCACAATTTTGCCTAAGAACACAGCCATGAATAAAGAATGGTACCAACACATCCTCAGAGAGCAACTTCTCCCAACCATCCAAGAACAGTTTGGTGACGATCAATGCCTTTTCCAGCATGATGGAGCACCTTGCCATAAGGCAAAAGTGATAACTAAGTGGCTCGGGGAACAAAACATTGAAATGTTGGTTCCATGGCCAGGAAACTCCCCAGACCTTAATCCCATTGAGAACTTGTGGTCAATCCTCAAGAGGCGGGTGGACAAACAAAAACCCACAAATTCGGACAAACTCCAAGCATTGATTATGCAAGAATGGGCTGCCATCAGTCAGGATGTGGCCCAGAAGTTAATTGACAGCATGCCAGGGCGGATTGCAGAGGTCTTGAAAAACAAGGGTCAACACTGCAAATATTGACTCTTTGCATAAACTTAATGTAATTGTCAATAAAAGCCTTTGACACTTATGGAATGCTTGTAATTATACTTCAGTATACCATAGTAACATCTGACAGAAATATCTAAAAACATTGAAGCAGCAAACTTTGTGAAGACCAATACTTGTGACATTCTCAAAACTTTTGACCACGACTTGTTATATTAGGTACATGTGACAAAGAAAATGTTATATATGATTTGGTACCCCTCTGTGATCATTAGGGTCCTGGTGAAGGGATGTCTTCATTAATTAACCATCAGGTTTACAGGTTTGTTGGTTATAAAAGTGATAGCCTATAATTAGTGCTAATTTTTGTGACCAATTAGATGATATCAACTACGTAGCCTACATTGACAGACAACAGACCAGTAACAGTAGGCAAAAAACATTTCGCAACATGTTATCAAAGGGGGGAAGAGAATTGGATGGAGGAGGACAGATTTGGTTATGACACAGCCTTTCGCTGATGACGCGTGCCAACAATTTGGACAGAGCGCATATAGGTAGGGCTATAGCAGCCCATATCTACGGGCGACAACCCGAGGCTTGAAGCGTGAAAGCAGGGCGTTTTGTACTAGGCAACAAGACAAGAAAGTTATAAAAATACGGGGGTGGGGTGGGGGGGTGGGAAACAACACGGGGCACAACGGTAGCATCTGTTAATGGGATTTGAGACAAGCTCATTGTGATCATGTGCAACGCTCGACGGTGCCGCCACCTCCAAACGGTTTACAGGTAGGTGCTAATGTGTGTGACCGACATTTACTGGTATGCCTTTATTCCCTATATAAAGTCGTATTTTGTTTACCGATCGATATACTTGCTATCCCTTTTAATTGGCTTTTTATTACAATGCGGCAGTCTCGGTAACGAGTCAGGGTCATTGATATGCAGATGTTGTTTCCCGTTGCTTGGAGACATGCTGCATCCTCTGCTCGAGCCGCACTGTGTACACAGACACCAGCACCGGTGTTATTTATTTCTCCTGGCAATTACCGTGCCATCAATCACAGTATGATGTCCGCTGTCGGTCTCATTCTTTGTTAACGGCCATGTCACGTCACCGGTGAACAGGCACGTATCTGGCAGGGGCCTCACAGTAAATCAATCCTACTCAGAGACAGCATGCTTATCCCTTTCTCTGGTAGGCCTACTGTAGGTTAAACACACCTCGCGGTGTGAAAGAGAAAAGTAGCCCATATGCCCTATATAGCCTATCGATCCCCTATTCCATATTATAATGACCGTGTTTGCTAGTATGATTTCCAAACACAACAGAACAAATGACATATTACCTATTGGGCTATATAAATGTGGGTTGTAGGCCTACCACACAATAGGTCGTTATTGTAAAAGAGAATGTGTTCTCAATTACTTACCTGCTTGATTATATAAGGCAATAGGGCCATTAGGACGATCAAACCCAAGAAAGCAATAGCATGGATGGAATTAGCCTACATTGAGTCTAGGCCTAAACCCAGGCTGTGTGACTGTGTAATATATATACACTCATTGTCATTCATGTCAAACACATTTGCTTTTGTACTCTGGTCATGATGCTCAAAGGAGTGGATTTTCACTGGAGCTGTCCTGGTGCTGAAAAGACACGTGGGTGCTGAATAGGCGAGTGGGAAGTCACATATAGCCGTCTTTCCCTGCTGCTCACTCTATGCCAAGTCGACCATATGGCTAGGCTCATGTTTATCCAAGAATACATGTAATCCCCTTTATAGAGTGGTGATGTTGCCTATCAACAAGGACAGCCATGTATGTTGTTCTATTGCGTTATTTGTTTAAATGCTCCATCCTTTTGGCTTAAGGTTCTATATTTACGCTCTATATAGGCCAATAGGCTATTAGACTATGGTGTATGTTTTGCTCTCATTCTATAGGCCCAATACACACACACACACACACACACACACACACACACACACACACACACACACACACACACACACACTATACTTGTAAGGACTTTTTGAGGACCAATAATTGACTGCCATTCAAAATCCTATTTTCCCTAACCCTAAACTTAACCCCTAACCCTAATTGTAACCCTAATTCAACACTAACTAAAATAGCTTTTTTACAAGTGAGAACTGGCAAAAATGTCCTCACTTATAGGAATTTTAATTGGTTTACTATTCTTGTGAGGACTTCTGGTACTCACAAGTATAGTAAAACGTGTACACACAAACACACACTTTTGTTTTACTATCCCTGTGGGGACAAAAGCCTTTTTTCACATTCAAAATCCTATTTTCCCTAACCACAAACCTTAACCCCAAATCCCTAACTCTAACCCTAAAACTAAACCTAACTCCTAACCCCTAACCCCTAACCCTACCCATAACCTTAATTCTAACCCTAAACCTGCGAAATGGCCCCACTTGTCCGAATTGTCCTTGTTTTACTATGAGGGCTCTTGGTTCCCACAAGGATAGTAAAACCAAACCACACACACACACACACACACACACAGGCAGAGAGAGAGAGACATCCAAAAACATAAACATGGTCATGGTGGTCTTGGTCCACTTTGCATTTGACCCACATATCATCAGCATGAATGTCATTATACAGTGCATCTGTGCATTCCATGGTCTCAATAGTGGCAGCTTTTCTGTTAGAGGTTTAAGCACAAATCTGCTTAGGAATGTATGGTATTAGCGTGGTCATGTCAAGCACGTGTAGCCTACTTTAGGGCCGACGGAATTCCAGCCAATTCCTAAAGTCTCGTTCATGATAGGTCTTCTTTGTCCCCCAGGGTCAATAAAGCTCATCATCATTGTCGGTGACCTTGTCTCATTTTCAACCTATTGCACCTAGAGGGCCAAATAATTATACACTTGGGTAGACCACAGCCCTCTTGTGTATTGGACTGTGCACCAAATAAGAACTTTTGTTACTGAAGTATAAATAAAGGAGGCAAAAATCGCTGACCCACTGACTCCAGACGCACACATGCATCTCTATTTCACAGCAGGGCCTTTCACAGCAGGGTGAGCAGATAGGGGGTCTCGAGCTGCTCACACAGCAGTAACCTATTGAGCTTGCCTCGGGACAAATGTTTATCCGGTCTCGTGGACTCCCTCAGTTTAACCATTTGAGCCAAACGGTTTCACCGGCTTACCGTGGCTTTGGCATCTGTCGCGGCAGTATAGTCATTAGCAGCGTTAAAACTTATAGAGCTGTGGGGTTGATTAATGCGTTGTCTTGTTCGGCGGTGATACGTCGTCTCTTCATGCCCAAGATGTGGTTGACTTTTCGTGGAGGAGAAAGAGATGGACGAAAACGAGAGGAGGTAGGGTGTAATCATCCTATGCAGACTTCGCACCAACGATTCCATGGTTCCTTCAGGGAAAAAGGCAACGCGTTTTCATAGGTGTTATTGTTAATTGACCACAAATTATGATGGACCCTACTTTCTTACAACACGCAACAACGTGCATAGCCTACTGCTGGCTTTTAAAATACACTATCGCAGAGGCAATATGTAAAATTATTTTAACTGTTTTAAATGGTTAGTGCAAAGTCATGGAACTCCTGCGCCATCACACGCTCTGGGGAGCGGTCGCTGTCCAGGTGCTGAAAAGCACACGGGATTGTCTCTCGTCTTTTCGCCATTCACACTCGCGTGACGCGCCATTGTCCGCTGCTTCATAAAATAATCGATTTCATGATGTCTTATTGGGCTCTGAGCAACATTTGAGTCCAATAGCCTGCAACAGGGATGGGCAACTGGCGGCCCCGTCCAATCTTTTGTAGGCCCATGGATACATTTCCAAAGACAATATATATACAGTACCAGTCCAAAGTTTGGACACACCTACTCATTCCAGGGTTTTTCTTAATTTTTTAAACTATTTTCTACATTGTAGAATAATAGTGAAGACATCAAAACTATGAAATAACACATATGGAATCATGTAGTAACCACATTTTTTTTAAACAAATCAAAATATATTTTATATGTGAGATTCTTCAAATAGCCACCCTTTGCCTTTATGACAGCTTTGCACACTCTTGGCATTATCTCAACCAGCTTCACCTGGAATGCTTTTCCAACAGTCTTGAAGGAGTTCCCACATATGCTGAGCACTCATCCCAAACCATCTCAGTTGGGTTGAGGTTGAGTGATTGTGGAGGCCAGGTCATCTGATGCAGCACTCCATCACTCTCCTCTTGGTCAAATAGCCCTTACACAGCTTGGAAGTGTGTTGGGTTATTGTCCTGTTGAAAACCAAATGATAGTCCCATTAAGCGCAAACCAGATGGGATGGCGTATCGCTGCAGAATGTTGTGGTAGCCATGCTGGTTCAGTGTGCCTTGAATTCTAAATAAATCACAGACAGTGTCACCAGCAAAGCACCCCCACACCATCACACCTCGTCCTCCATGCTTCACGGTGGGAACCACACATGCGGCAATCATCCGTTCAACTACTCTACTTCTCACATAGACACTGCGGTTGGAACCAACCATCAGACCATAAGACAGATTTCCACCGGTCGAATGTCCATTGCTTGTGTTTCTTGGCCCAAACAAGTCTCTTCTTATTATTGGTGTCCTTTAGTAGTGGTTTCTTTGCAGTAATTCAACCATGAAGGCCTGATTCACGCAGTCTCCTCTGAACAGTTGATGTTGAGATGTGTCTGTTACTTGAACTCTGTGAAGCATTTATTTGGGCTGCAATTTCTGAGGCTGGTAACTCTAATGAACTTATCCTCTGTAGCAGAAGTAACTCTGGGTCTTCCTTTCCTGTGGCGGTCCTCATGAGAGCCAGTTTCATCATAGCGCTTGATGGTTTTTGCGACTGCACTTGAAGAAACTTTCAAAGTTCTTGACATTTTCCGAATTGACTGACCTTCATGTCTTAAAATAATGATGGACTGTAATTTCTCTTTGCTTATTTGAGCAGTTCTTGCCAATAATATGGACTTGGTCTTTTACCAAATAGGGCTATCTTCTGTATACCACCCCTACCTTGTCACAACACAACTGATTGGCTCAAACGCATTAAGAAATTCCACAAATTAACTTTTAACAAGGCACACCTGTTAATTGAAATGCATTCCAGGTGACTACCTCATGAAGCTGGTTGAGAGAATGCCAAGAGTGTGCAAAGCTGTCATCGAGGCAAAGGGTGGCTATTTGAAGAATCTCAAATATAAAATATATTTTGATTTGTTTAACACTTCTTTGGTTACAACATGATTCCATATGTGTTATTTCATAGTTTTGATGTCTTCACTATTATTCTACAATGTAGAAAATAGTAAAAATAAAGAAAAACCATGGAATGAGTAGGTGTGTCCAAACTTTGGACTGGTACTGTATATATATATACATATTTTTTAGGAACTCAGTCAGGAGGATCACAACTTACTGTTAGTTAGAAGAGTAGAATGCACAAGGTGCAATTTCAAAATGTGGTTGTGCATCAGCAGCTTTTCTCTTGTTACATCAGTCACTGTCATTCACTTAATTAGCCCATGCTAGCTAACATTTGGTAAGCTAGTCTAGCTGCCAGCTATCTAAACTTGTAGTAATCATGGTTGAATTACCAACCTGGCTCCGGTTGATTTTGTTAGTCACTCTCACTCTGATATCATATTAAAAACTGCTAACATTTCTTGCCGCCCCATGGCAAAATGTGTAGAATTGCATGAAATTAGTTAAAACATTTCCAAATCTTCCAAAGACAAATGGCAAAATGTGTAGATTTGCAGCATTCTTGCTTTAAAACTGCAACATTTTCTCTACACCCCATTGTAAAATGTGTAGCATTGCAGGAAATTAGCTCTAAAACGTCCATTTTTTTCTCTTCGCTGTCAAGAGAGGAGATGCTGAAATGTTTTGCTCACAAGGTGGGGATATGGATGTGGGTGGGTATGCAGAATCGCGAGCCCCTGCTGCCCAACATGATGAGTTCAGATGTTTTGTGGACCCCACCCCATCCCTGACCTACAACATTAATATAGAAAACACTCAAGTGCTGTGGTGTAAGTGACATACTGAGAATGACTGCTTTTCTTTCCAGGTAACATTTTTAGAAGCTGAAATGATCCCCAAATCTAGAAAAGCTTCAGACAGTAGAAAGGCAGTAAGCATCCAGGAGATTGCTGCTCTGGCCAGATCCTCCTTAAATGGTAAGAGACAGAAAGACAGACAGATATACACACACAAACACACACACACACTGATTCACTTTCATCTCACACATACAAATCATGCGTCCACTTAGGGTTCGATTCAATCCGTAGCGCTGAAGACCTTTACTACAGCACCATGGAAATTTAAAGGCAATGTTCCCTCTTTAGCAGAGACTGCATTCACGGTAAAGGCTGCATATGTCGGCTCAATCGGAAATTACCTTTACATTTCAATCGCTCTATAGTGCTGATCTTCAGCGATACAGATTGAATCGAGCCCATATACATAGGATTCAGGACCCATCATTTTTAGAGGTCACACACTCTCTTTAACCCAGGCCTCCTACTTCTCTCTCTCCAGGCATATCCCAAGCGATGAAGGACCATGTCACCAAGCCCACGTCCCTGCAGGGTGGCAGGGTCGCCCACCTCATAGAGTGGAAGGGTTGGCCCAAATCCACAGACTCCCCCACGGACCCTCTCCACACACACTTCAAGTCCTACTGCCACCTCACTGAGGGAGAACAGGAGGCGCGCTTCGCTGCAGGTGCGTGTCCCTCCACCAACTCAGCCAGTAAAGTAGAGCCACTGTCAGGTGATACACACCAATTTAAAACAATTGAATGTTGTCCTCTTTTAATATATTTTAATGTATCTTATCTCATCTTATCTCTTTTAGTTTATTTTTCAAGAGGACGTATACACCTTCTGTTTCTATTATTCAACTAATTCTGCAATCAATGGTGTTTAATCAATGGCTCAGATAGGATCGTATCAGGAATATGTCCTCTGTACGGTACTTTACTCTGTGGATTTCAGTCATTAGCATATGACGTCCATGCTGACAATTTTTGGGTCAATTGGATCAATTTGTGTGCGTACGTTCGTACATACTTGTATGTGTGTAGTCCTGACCCCCTCTTTCATCCCTACACCTGTCCCACAGCTCTTCTCTAACCCCTTCATATGTCTCAGCTCAGATCTGTGCCCCTCCTGCGTCACCTACGTGATGACGGCCTGTCCTATGAGAGCCCAACAGATGGTAGCCAATTAGAGACTCTCCTCCAACTGTCACTTCACTGTCCCCTAGTGTCCCCATGGGGATACAGCCTCTCTCATGTTCACTTTCTAACTACAGTTGAAGTCAGAAGTTTACATACACCTTAGCCAAATACATTCCTGACATTTAATCCCAGTAAAAATTCCCTGTCTTAGGTCAGGTAGGATCACCACTTTATTTTAAGAATGTGAAATGTCAGAATAATAGTAGAGAGAATTATTTATTTCAACATTAATTTCTTTCATTGCATTCCCAGTGGGTCAGAAGTTTACATACAATATATTAGTATTTGGTAGCATTGCCTTTAAATTGTTTAACTTGTGTCAAACATTTTGGGAAACATTCCACAAGCTTCCCACAATACGTTGGGTGAATATTGGCCCATTCCTCCTGACAGAGCTGGTGTAACTGAGTCAGGTTTGGAGGCCTCCTTGCTCACACACGCTTTTTCAGTTCTGCCCACAAATGTTCTATAGGATTGAGGTCAGGGCTTTGTGATGGCCACTCCAATACCTTGACTTTGTTGTCCTTAAGCCATTTTGCCACAACTTTGGAAGTATGCTTGGGGTCATTGTCCATTTGGAAGACCCATTTGCGACCAAGCTTTAACTTCCTGACTGATGTCTTGAGATTCCTCATGATGCCATCTATTTTGGGAAGTGCACCAGTCCCTCCTGCAGCATAGCACCCCCACAGCATGATGCTGCCACCCCCGTGCTTCACGTTTGGGATGGTGTTCTTCGGCTTGCAAGCTACCCCCTTTTTCCTCCAAACATAACGATGGTCATTATGGCCAAACAGTTCTATTTTTGTTTCATCAGACCAGAGGACATTTCTCCAAAAAGTACGATCTTTGTCCCCATGTGCAGTTGCAAACTGTAGTCTGGCTTTTTTATGGCGGTTTTGGAGCAGTGGGTTCTTCCTTGCTGAGCAGCCTTTCAGGTTATGTCGATATAGGACTCATTTTACTGTGGATATAGATACTTTTGTACCTGTTTCCTCCAGCATCTTCACAAGGTCCTTTGCTGTTGTTCTGGGATTTATTTGCACTTTTCGCACCAAAGTACGTTCATCTCTAGGAGACAGAACGCATCTCCTTCCTGAGCGGTATGACAGCTGCGTGGTCCCATGGTGTTTATACTTGCGTACTATTGTTTGTACAGATGAACATGGTACCTTCAGCCGTTTGGAAATTGCTCCCAAGGATGAACCTGACTTGTGGAGGTCTACAATTTTATTTCTGAGGTCTTGGCTGATTTCTTTTGATTTTCCCATGATGTCAAGCAAAGAGGCACTGAGTTTGAAGGTAGGCCTTGAAATACATCCACAGGTACACCTCCAATTGACTCAAATTATGTCAATTAGCCTATCAGAAGCTTCTAAAACCATGACATCATTTTCTGGAATTTTCCAAGCTGTTTAAAGGCACAGTCAACTTAGTGTATGTAAACTTCTGACCCACTGGAATTGTGATACAGTGAATTATAAGTGAAATAATCTGTCTGTAAACAATTGTTGGAAAAATTACTTGTGTCATGCACAAAGTAGATGTCCTAACTGACTTGCCAAAACTATAGTTTGTTAACAAGAAATGTGTGGAGTGGTTGAAAAACGAGCCTAAGTATATGTAAACTTCTGACTTCAACTGTATTTCTGAGACAACTCTCTGTCTGTCTGTGTCCCCAATTTTTTTTGTGTGTGTGTGTCCATTTCCAGGAGTTGCAGAGCAGTTTGCTATTGCTGAGGCAAAGCTGAAAGCCTGGGCTTCTGTGGATGACGATGAGGAAGAAGCTGATGAAGAGTTCCTCCAGAACAACAGAAACACACTCACACTCTCTACCCAGAGCTCAGGTAAACACATACACCCACTTTGCACAGAAGTACACCCAATATCTGTGTCATGCATCTCATCATGGGTGTTTCGATCATCATTGCCACCTAAGGCTTTCAATCCGCATCGTGGAAATTCAGCGTTACAGCGTGATTTAAATTTAAAAGCAATGTTCACGCTTTAGTGGAGACTGCATTCACGGTAAACACTGCATATTTCGGCTTAATCGGAAATTAACTTTACATTTATATTGCGGAATCTGTAACGCATCAGTTTTACAGATTGAATAGAGCCCCTAGACTCGGTGCTATGCCCCAATATCCCTCTCTCTTCTTTCTTTCCTTCCCTGTCCGTCACTCGTCCTCTTCTCATCCCTCCATCTCTCTCTTCTCATCCATCTCCAGGTGTTCTGACTCTTTGCTCCTCCCTCAGACACTGCAACGTCCAATCACAAGCCTCGAGTGCCATTCCAGGCTGAGATTGACAGCATTAAAGTTCCGCCCTCTATCAGCTCAACCAGTCCTGTGGGCTCTAGCAGCAATAGCCTGCACTGTGATAGGCCCACATCTCAGAATGACCCGGCTCCACAGCAAAACGACCAGCCTACTCTAGAGAGTGACCGGGCTAGCCCTTTCCCCAGAGAGGGGGAACTAGTGGATGGTGAGGATCAGCCTGTACCACTGCTAGAGGCCGGCGGGGGTGTCTGTATCGTCCACAAGCCTGACTGGAGGCCGAGAATCAGAAGCAGTAGGTTTGACTCCTGCTATTCAACCTCTCACTCTGAGTCTCTTGGAGAGGAGGAAGCGGAAGAGGGGGGTGAAGAGGGGAGTGTGTTTCAGGAAGGTAGAGAGTGGCACTCCTGCCAGAGCCAGAGAAGCTTCTTCTCCGACAGAGGCTCGTCAGGAGTGGCGTCATTCGATGAGGAAGAGTAGGAGGTGGAGGAGAAGAAAAGAGAGAGCATTTGATGTTATGTGTTTTTTCATCTTGTAGGTGTACCCCTTGGATAGTCTGTTGACTCTTAGATATGTAACTTAGTGATGGCTAGCCTTTACCCATCTTCCATCCTTCCTTCCTTCCTTCCTTCCTTCCTTCCTTCCTTCCTTCCTTCCTTCCTTCCTTCCTTCCTTCCTTCCTTCCTTCCTTCCTTCCTTCCTTCCATCCTTCCTTCCTTCCTTCCTTCCTTCCTTCCTTCCTTCCTTCCTTCCTTCCTTCCTTCCTTCCTTCCTTCCTTCCTTCCTTCCTTCCTTCCTTCCTTCCTTCCTTCCTTCCTTCCTTCCTTCCTTCCTTCCTTCCTTCTTTTTTTATTTCCTTCCTCCAATCCTTCCTTCCTTTCTTTTCTCAGCTCGTCTCTCCCTGCACTTGTTTTTCTCTTTGTCTCTTCTTCTTTTTCACACACTTCCATTTCTTTCATGTTATGCTGTATTTGAGAGTTGAAACTCCATTCCCGAGTATTGTGTTGTTCAAACGGAAAGGTTTTATGTTGTTATTTCATAGATTTTCTATGGATTTTTATTGTAGTGTTTTCCCAGGGCCATGATGTGAAGTCAAGTAATGGGGTTTGTCCTGGATGAATAAAACATAATATTTTTTAATCGATTTTCACCGTTTGATCATTTTACCCATCTCTGATATGAGATAAGAAGGGAAAGAAACCACCCCCCCACACACACAGAATAAACAACAAGTTTTGAAAAACAGATTTACATCTCAAAGTTTTGTTGAAATTTAATGTACAAAAAACAATTAGTATGTTCTCTGAAAAATAACAATGGCTGTTGATCTCAAATGCATATTCTCCTATGTACAATGCGTAGATTTCCGTCATAACGTATTTTCATATTTACAAAGCATATACAGGCCGGAGCCATATAAAGGGAGAAACTACAGATTTATTGCTTAACTAGATGCGCTGTTAATTACCTTATACACTCTCTACATTAGACTCATTTTACATTACATCTTGTATGGCGAGCACTACTTCACATTCTATGTGTATACAAAAGTAAGACAAAAATAAATGATTGCACAACTGACATTTTACAGCCGAAAATGAACCATTAAATTGTAGTTGTTTGGCATGGTTTTACATAGAATTGAAATATATAATGGCTCAAATCTGTCAATGGAGCTAAGAGCAGTTATTGAAGTGACAAATGACATAACATCCGTTTGATGAACTCATTTTTATAATGAGACCACGGAGAACAGTCACACACTTTCTCTACAACAGTTGTTTCAGTTCTCTATAGAGGCTTCTATTGCTCATCTGTGGACTTGGAGAGTTATCACTGTGCTTCTAAGTTGGTAGTACGTATTTCTAAACTGGTTTTGAGGCCAGGCAGGCTGTATAAATAATTTTCAATGTAGGTGTGTGTGTGTGTGTGTGTGTGGTGTCTTTTCCAGGATATCATTTTCCATGTTTAGGTTTATGAATGTGTATGGTGTTCATTTACTTAGGGCTCGATTCAGTCTGTATCGCTGAAGATCCACAGTATAGCACAATTGAAATGTAAAGGTCATTTCCAATTGAGACGACATACAGTGGGGAGAACAAGTATTTGATACACTGCCGATTTTGCAGGTTTTCCTACTTACAAAGCATGTAGAGGTCTGTAATTTTTATCATAGGTACACTTCAACTGTGAAAGACGGAATCTAAAACAAAAATCCATAAAATCACATTGTATGATTTTTAAGTAATACATTTGCATTTTATTGCATGACATAAGTATTTGATCACCTACCAACCAGTAAGAATTCCGGCTCTCACAGACCTGTTAGTTTTTCATTAAGAAGCTCGCCTGTTCTCCAGTTATTACCTGTATTAACTGCACCTGTTTGAACTCGTTACCTGTATAAAAGACACCTGTCCACACACTCAATCAAACAGACTCCAACCTCTCCACAATGGCCAAGACCAGAGAGCTGTGTAAGGACATCAGGGATGAAATTGTAGACCTGCACAAGGCTGGGATGGGCTACAGGACAATAGGCAAGCAGCTTGGTGAGAAGGCAACAACTGTTGGCGCAATTATTAGAAAATGGAAGAAGTTCAAGATGACGGTCAATCCCCCTCGGTCTGGGGCTCCATGCAAGATCTCACCTCGTGGGGCATCAATGATCATGAGGAAGGTGAGGGATCAGCCCAGAACTACACGGCAGGACCTGGTCAATGACCTGAAGAGAGCTGGGACCACAGTCTCAAAGAAAACCATTAGTAACACACTACGCCATCATGGATTAAAATCCTGCAGCGTATGCAAGGTCCCCCTGCTCAAGCCAGCGCATGTCCAGGCCCGTCTGAAGTTTGCCAATGACCATCTGGATGATCCAGAGGAGGAATGGGAGAAGGTCATGTGTTCTGATGAGACAAAAATAGAGCTTTTTGGTCTAAACTCCACTCGCCGTGTTTGGAGGAAGAAGAAGGATGAGTACAACTCCAAGAACACCATCCCAACCGTGAAGCATGGAGGTGGAAACATCATTCTTTGGGGATGCTTTTCTGCAAAGGGGACAGGACGACTGCACCGTATTGAGGGGAGGATGGATGGGGCCATGTATCGCGAGATCTTGGCCAACAACCTCCTTCCCTCAGTAAGAGCATTGAAGATGGGTCGTGGCTGGTTCTTCCAGCATGACAACGACCCGAAACACACAGCCAGGGCAACTAAGGAGTGGCTCCGTAAGAAGCATCTCAAGGTCCTGGAGTGGCCTAGCCAGTCTCCAGACCTGAACCCATTAGAAAATATTTGGAGGGAGCTGAAAGTCTGTATTGCCCAGCGACAGCCCCGAAACCTGAAGGATCTGGAGAAGGTCTGTATGGAGGAGTGGGCCAAAATCCCTGCTGCAGTGTGTGCAAACCTGGTCAAGACCTACAGGAAACGTATGATCTCTGTAATTGCAAACAAAGGTTTCTGTACCAAATATTAAGCTCTGCTTTTCTGATGTATCAAATACTTATGTCATGCAATAAAATGCAAATTAATTACTTAAAAATCATACAATGTGATTTTCTGGATTTTTGTTTTAGATTCCGTCTCTCACAGTTGAAGTGTACCTATGATAAAAATTACAGACCTCTACATGCTTTGTAAGTAGGAAAACCTGCAAAATCGGCAGTGTTATAAATACTTGTTCTCCCCACTGTATGCAGCGTTTACCGTGAATGCAGTCTCCACTAATGCGGGAACATTGCCTTTAAATGTCAATCGCGCTACAAAGCGGATCGTCAGCACCACGGATTGAATCGAGCCCTTGTGCGTGTACTATAGGACTATGTGCATATGTGTGTGAGCTCACAACAACTGTGATGTAATCTAAGCTCCACTGTTGTCTCTCTCCACATAACCAACATTTTCTGTGCAATGTAATGTGTCATTAACACTCAAATCATTCCAGAAACATGCTGAACACGGTACAGTAGATAGGATACGATTATTCACATAACATCCTATCTCAAGAAATGTAAGAGACAAAATGCACTGTGACCAAAACAACCTGTTACAAGACAAGAAACTCTCTCTCTAACATCCGTCCGCCCTCCTACCTTAATGCCAGACAAGGCTACATGTACTTTGAGTTAAATGCATGTTAATTACAATGTGCTTCACAAATGCTCTTAACCCTGTGGGATGCCATTTTATGACTGAGCGATGTCAATGTGTTGGCCTTTTCGCAGCTGCCTTTGGTTAGTAACTTATTGTTTTTATCTTAATATCCCATTTCAGTCGCACTTTAAAGTCCCACCTCAGATATGACTGTACATGCACTTATACTGTAATTACAGAATGTACTTTAGAATGTAGCTACCATGTAAATACGTAGATTTTATAGGCCACTTAATCTAAAGTGGGACCCTCCCTTCTCTTTTGCTCTCTCTCTCCTTTGCTCTCTCTCTCTCTCTCTCTCTCTCTCTCTCTCTCTCTCTCTCTCTCTCTCGCTCTCTCTCTCTCTCTCCTTTGCTCTCTCTCTCTCTCTCTCTCTCTCTCTCTCTATCCTTTGCGCTCTCTCTCTCTCTCTCTCTCCTTTGCTCTCTCTCTCCTTTGCTCTCTCTCTCTCTCTCTCCTTTGCTCTCTCTCTCTCTCTCTCTCTCTCTCTCTCTCTCTCCTTTGCTCTCTCTCTCTCTCTCTCTCTCTCTCTCTCTATCCTTTGCGCTCTCTCTCTCTCTCTCTCTCCTTTGCTCTCTCTCTCTCTCTCTCTCCTTTGCTCTCTCTCTCTCTCTCCTTTGCTATCTCTCTCTCTCTCCCTCTCCTTTGCTCTCTCTCTCTCTCCTTTGCTCTCTCTCTCTCTCCTTTGCTCTCTCTCTCTCTCCTTTGCTCTGTCTCTCTCTCTCCTTTGCTCTCTGTCTCTCTCGCTCTCTCCTTTGCTCTCTCTCTCTCTCTCTCTCTCTCTCTCTCTCTCTCTCTCTCTCTCTCCTTTGCACTCTCTCTCTCCTTTGCTCTCTCCTTTGCTCTCTCTCTCTCCTTTGCTCTCTCCTTTGCTCTCTCTCTCTCCTTTGCTCTCTCCTTTGCTCTCCTTTGCTCTCTCCTTTGCTCTCTCCTTTGCTCTCTCTCTCTCCTTTGCTCTCTCTCACTCCTTTGCTCTCTCTCTCTCCTTTGCTCTCTCTCTCTCTCCTTTGCTCTCTCTCTCTCTCTCCTTTGCTCTCTCTCTCTCTCCTTTGCTCTGTCTCTCTCTCTCCTTTGCTCTCTGTCTCTCTCGCTCTCTCCTTTGCTCTCTCTCTCTCTCTCTCTCTCTCTCTCTCTCTCTCTCTCTCTCTCTCTCTCT